>NW_022322993.1:0-9690 GCF_002776525.5 Piliocolobus tephrosceles
ATCATTTCCCTAGTACAATTACTGAAAGAGAGCTTTGGATAATATAAAATCAGGGAAGATAGTACAACATAGTGAAGATGGCATAAGAAGATATGAGGAAGAAAGAACACTGACTTAGGAATCAGAAGATAGAGTTTAAGTTCCATCTTCCCCACTTATTTGCTACATGCCCCTGAGTGACTGAAATATTCTTTGTACTTACTAATATTACTATCTACTTATCTCCCACAACCGTATGAGAGAATATGTGTACCTTCAGAAGCATACAGACTATAAACTTCCAAACTGAGTAAAAGACGGTATAAAATTAGATGAAACACTAGAGCAATCTAATCTAAATGGTATTCATATAACCTGAAAAATTACAATATTTTCCAGTAGGTACCCAATTACTATCCAATTACTATTAGGAAGTGACTGGCATGTACAGACTATGGTGTCTTGCAAAAGTGAAATTGTTTAATGGGGAGTAATATAAGCCCCTCTCATTTTCAATAACAGCATAAATAATTATATGATTCAATCATATTTGTGTGTATGTGTGTGTGTGTGTGTCAGGTGGGTATTTATATCTTTTTAATAGTTTTGAAAATAATTAAATTCAAAACACAGTAAGGAAGGAGATTATGTAAATCTGAACTCAATTCACAAATAAATTTCTTTCCTGAGACTATGCCCTATATTTAAGAGAAGCTAGAAGATAAAAGGTTTAAATATTAATGAATTTTGGTTTCAGTGTAATGAAATTATTTGAAATCTAAACAACTTAGCATGTGTTACTGGAATCTGAATAAAACACTACTTAAATGTGTCATAGATTTTCATACATTTTCACCAAATGTGAAAATATGCAGTAATAGGATACACAGGCACACACACATTTGCACTTGCACATACACAAAATCACAGTATGCTGTGCTTTCAAAACAACTCAAATTTAATGTTGAATTTGAAACTTAATTTTATGAAGCTAAATATGTATAGTTAGGTAATCAATCTTCTGAAGCAGCTGATTGGAATTTGTAACATATTTCTGTTTAGAATAATTATGTTAACTAAGATATACATGTTCAGCTTGCAGATGTTAAAAAAAAAAAATAATTGGGTTGGCACCATACTGTATTCGCATTTGTCGACCAGAATTTCAACTAGCTTCTCAAATACGTAGTTTTAGTTTTCACAGACTTAATTAAGTGTGGATTCCTGAATAATAAGCCGATTGTTTGGTTGAAATTTGAGGAGGTTACATCCTATTTACCCTCTTGAATGCTGAATTTTAGTGGAACAATATACATTTTACAATTAATAACAGTGTGAAGTCTGTGCACATTTCCTGCTAGTATTG
The DNA here is from genome assembly GCF_002776525.5 of Piliocolobus tephrosceles. NCBI lineage: Eukaryota > Metazoa > Chordata > Mammalia > Primates > Cercopithecidae > Piliocolobus > Piliocolobus tephrosceles. The sequence goes on from NW_022322993.1 coordinate 1,346, forward strand.
TGTAAGGAAGATTTATTTTCTGTGCTGCAATACTAAGTATTTTACATTGTCACATTATTTGACTTACATTCTGTTCTTCATTCTTCTCAAGCCACATATTTATTTCTTCTGGTTTTATCAATAAGTACTTGTTATGTGCCATAGTAAATCAGTAGCTCTGAAGGTAAATTTTTCAACCAGAGAATTATTTTGTATGGTTATTACAAAATCAATTGAAATGAAATGAATGGCAACAAATTCAACTTTTCTATCTCATTCATTTAAACTAGGCTAACTTTTCTCTGGCCAAGATGTACAACCTGATATTACTAGGGAATAACAAGAAAAGAAAAGCCACAGTTCGTTTGTTCTTTTATAATGCTGAGGATTGAAATGTGTGACAATAAGAAGGTAAAGACCTTATGTATTAACCAGGAAGTCAAATAAATGTATGCCACTTCTAAAAATAAATGAACCATAGGGAAAGAAAGATAAGTAGGAGACCATTATTTTATTTTACACTTAAAATAAGGAAGGCACTATTATCCTCATTCTTCAGTGGTGAAAAATATCAGAAATGTTAATTGGCTAAGAGATGGCTTGGCGGTTAAGAGAGCTGACTCTGTGGACAGGTTATTGGGGTTCAAATTCAATTCTGCAACTCGATGGTTCCATGACTCCAAGTGGCCTCTGTTCTTCAGTGTTCTTATCTGCAAATGTGTGTCAATATGTATCTTATTGGATTATTATGAAAATTAAATTAAATGAGTTAATACACATAAAAACAGGATGGTGCTTCATAGATAGTAAGTGATAAATGCACATTAGTTATTGTTTTGTGTGATCCAAAGCCTAATTTGTCTGCATCCAGAACCTTTGCTCTTCCAAACCACTATATTACATCTCATAAGAATATGAAGTGGTTCAGATGAGCAGGAGAGCACATTAGATGCATCTCAGTTATAGCACTTACTGTATTAAATTGTAATACAATTTATTTAATTTTATTTAGATTGCATTTTAAATTTTAAGTGAAAGTATAATAAGTACAAGTATAATATATACAAGTTATGGTATTTGCATAGAAGAGAGAGTTAATTCTGCCTGGGAGAGGACTTAGAATCTTAATAGAAAAAATAAAGTATGAGTTGTGTCTGAAGGATAAGTTAGAGTTGTTATGATGGTGATGCAAAGAAGGATGCTCTTGGCAGAAGAAAAGGGCATATAGCAAGTCATGGAGGGGTAAAATAGAATGAGGTATTTGGGGAATAGCAAGTATTTCAGTGTTAGTTGAGCAGAAAAAGCCAGGGAGACAGTCAGATCATGAAGGGTCTTTTTATAAGATATTTGGCCTTTATTTTGAGAACAGTGGGGGAAGCTTTCAAGCAGGTGAGTCTTAAAGAAAGATTTGTGTTTGGGAAGGTCTCACTGGAGGTTGGAAGGGAGAAGTTACCAAATGAGAGACAGAGAGACTCTCGGAGCCCATCAACATCATTGTCAGATGATAAGGGCTTAAACAAAAGCTTTGGCAGTACTCAGTTTACCAAATGTCTTTCTGAATGTTAGATATGTCATTTTAATCTTTTTCTGCAGCCAACCTGGCTAACTGTGATGCAGAATTCTTATTTCTTTTTAAGATGCAATGAACAGTTGGAAGTTATAAAAATATAGAATACTTAAAAATGCCCTATAATCAAGGATCTTAGGTGACTGTCAACATTGTGAGATTTTTGGACTATAATTTAGCAGTCATTCAAAAGATGTTCTTGACTAGTGCGTCCAAAGAAAGATGCATGATACAGTTTGAAGACAAACTCTCATTTCCAGGATTTTACTCTCTTGGATTGGAGATGATGCCCCAGGCACAAAAAAATGATTTCTATGGGTGAGATTGACATATTTTAAAGTAGAAGGTTTCCATATTTTAAAAGAGAAAAGGATAATTGTAGATTGGACTGATCACAAAATATTTGATATAAAAGGGAAGCCAGGAATTAAGTAAACACAAGGTTGTTGATAGTTGAAAAAGTAGCAGTCAAGTTATCAACTCTAGGAAATGGTATTTGCAAAGGTGGAATTGGTAATGCACAAACTGTGAAAGTACTTTTCAATTCTGGTTAGAAGGAAAGGTAATTATATAATTAAATCAAGATTAAACGAATATCTTTGTAATGAAGATTAAAGATAATTCTTTAGATATTTGAGGAAACACTGAAAGGTTTTTAGAGGATAGTGCTATAATTATCGAAAGTAAAACCTGGCCAGGCACAGTGGCTTATGCCAGTAATGCCAGCACTTTGGGAAGCTGAGGTGGGCAGATCACTTGAGGCCAGGAGATTGAGACCAGCCTGGCTAACATGGTGAAACCCCATCTCTACTAAAAATATAAAAATCTAGCCAGGCGTGATGGCATGTGCCTATAATCACTGCTACTCAGGAGGCTGAAGCAAGACAATCGCTTGAACCTGGAAGGCAGAGGTTGCAGTGAGCCGAGATCACGCCACCACACCGCAGTCTGGCAGACAGAGTGAGACTCAAAAAAAAAAAAAAAAAACCAGAAGGAAAGAAAAAGGGAAAGAAGAAGAAAGAAAGAAAGGAGGAAAGAAAGAAAGAAAGAAAGAGAGAGAGAGAGAGAGAAAGAGAAAGAGAGAGAGAGAAAGGAAGGAAGGAAGGAAGGAAGGAAGGAAGGAAGGAAGGAAGGAAGGAAGGAAGGAAGGAAGGAAGAGAAACTCACATTTATTGACCATTGCCTTTGTGGGAGGCACTGTTGTAATCATATAAATATTTTCTTATGAAACCTTCGTAAAAACCCTATTAAATGGGTACTATTATCAGCTTCATGGTTTCACATGAGGCAACTGAACCACAGCAAAATACAGTGACTTGTTATGGATGCACAGCCCAAAAGGACACACAAAGGAATCAAGCTCAAGCGATTTGATTTTAGGAGTCACTTTGTCACCCACTCTGCCATAAAGTCTATCTTCCAAGCAGATTTTTAAAAATATCAGTGTAAAAAGCCTGGAGATAAGGACCAATTAAAGGCTGAGAAAAAAGTGTGGTGTCAGTGACAGTAGAAAGTAAAGGAAGAGGCATTGGGGAAAATGACAGGCATCAAATAGAAGGTGAATGAAATGGCCATCATAAGTGACAGAGGGGACAGTGCTGTATGGTATTTGGACAGTCATACCACAAATTGGCAGTCCCAGAATAGCATGCTAAAGTAAGCGGTCTGTGAATAAAGTATCTTTTCACTGACAGAGATAAAACACCCACATTGGGAAGAATGAGGAGGAGACATACTGTTCCCTTTGGTATGTGACTTTTTTGAGTAACTAATTTCATTTTTCACAATTGCAAATACAAACACTAACAAATTCAAGTTTTACCATTTCAATAGAGTTGCCAATAGGATAGCTATTTATGGAAAGGATTGTCTAATAAGTAATTTTAAATAGTGAGACATGGCTCATGCCTACAGATTATGGTGTAGAGGAAATAAGGCTGTGTACATACAGTGAACTGTCTACCACAGTCTTGCACATGATATGAGTGGCATCACTCAAGGGATGGAGAAGATTTGAAGGGGATGAATTGAGGAAAGGCCATTCCAAATGGAGAGAAAGTCAGTAGAACAGAAGAGGTAAAGTGCAAACAATGGTGGGTATCTATTATAGCTAGAGAGAAGAGATACAATAGGTAAATCTAGAAACACAATTTAGGTGCAGATCAAGAATGACCTTGAAGGCCATTATTTCAATAGTAAATTAAAAACCATTATAGAAATTTGAGTTATATAGTAAGCTAATAAATGTTTACTTTAAGGAGGCGAATCTGATGGTAGCACATACAATGAATTGCTTTGGGAAAAAAAGAAAAAATGGAGAACTGAAATTAGTATCTATTGAATACATATTGGCTGCTAGGTGCTTTTGTAAATATTATCTTATTTCTTATAAATTGAGATCAATTTATAATCATCTTCAAATATGAGAAGACTGAGTCTCAAAGAGATTAAGTATGTAGCCAAAAAACATATAGCTGGTAAGAAGTTAATTTGGCATGCATTCTTTCATTCAGTTACAATTTATTGAATATATGCTGTATGCCTCAATCCCTATTCCAATAAACTCTCACAACTTCTACTGCCACAGCTCAGTGCCAAGCAACCATTTTCTTCTACTTGCAATTTGCAACGACCTTCTAACTTGTATCCTTAGCTCTCATAACTCTGACCTGGCTCAAGTCCGTGCTATCCTCAACAGTCAGAAGTATCTTTATAATGTACAAATTATGTTATGTTTTTGTGCTTAAACCATCTGATGGCTTCTTATTACGTTTAGAATAAACTCCTTTTCAGCTCCCAAGGCCCAACATGATCTTACTTTTCTCTTGTCTACCTCTCCAATTTTGTCTTCCTTCACCCCCAACCCCCCGTCCTTCAATTCACTCCAGTCACACTGGCCTTTCTTGGCTTTTATCAGTTGCTCAAAAATTTAATTCCACTCCTTTAATAGGAATTTTATACTATGTTTCCGCTTGAAACATATTCCAGCATACCCCTACTCCATGCCACTTTTTAATGTACATGTGTCTACTCAAATGTTGCCTTGTCATAGACATCTATTTCCCCAGAACACTATAAGCGTTGCCTACTTTACTACCTTAGTCTATTTTACCTTCTGGAGAACACATATCAATGACTCAACTTATTTTGTTTATTTATGTGTATATGTGTTTATACAAATCTTCCTTCTTCACTGGAATGTATGGGCTTTGAGGTCAGAGATTCACTTGGCTTTATTCTTTGCTTGCTGAAGACAAAAGACAGTACGTAGTAAGTCTATAAAAATTAGATGACTGACCCCCTAATCAACTCAGACACAGCATACAAAGTCTTTGCTCTTAAACCCATGGAGTTGGGGATCACAACTTGTGAATGAACAAATTCAATAAAACATAAAAGATACTATAGAGAAAATTGCTTAGTACTATGGGGCCTATGTATGAAAGTGGTAAATATTGCCTCCAGGGCAAGAGAAGGATGGATGTAGAAAGGAAACATTTTTGTTGAATCATGAAAATCAGGACAAAGTGTGTGGGGAGATAAGGCAGGAAGGCATGTGACGGCATAAAAATGCAAGATACGGGAGCCAGAGACCCTACTCATATACCAATGAGACCACAACTGCAATTGTTAAGGAAAGACTTAAAACCTAAAAATGAAGATCCAGGCATTTCCATTTGGATTTAGTCATTTAACCAAAGTTGCACCCACCTGCTTAATTAGCCTGGATTAAATTAGAAATCCGAAGCCTGGCAAATGCTCTTGATTTATTTATGTTTTTTAGACCCTATTGATCTTTTATGTAGAAATTTTTGAGTCTAGTCATTTCTAAATCCCTTTCTATACATGGACAGGTTGAACAGAGAACACCAGTATATCCAAAAGGCTTGTTTGTGCCAAATCAGTTTGTCATTTAGTATTTCTTAAACAGTTCAGATCACTATTTTTCCGACAGTAACTCCAAAACTCAATGAGAATAAGCAAGAATATGTAATGTGTGCAACCCTTTGTTCCTGTCTTCAGTTCAGGCATAGCAAGTGCAGCCTTCCCTCTGCACATTTAGATATGGGCTTGCAAATTATTCACAGACCTGAGTGCTCACCACACGTTGCCTCCTAAAATGTCACTTTCTAGTCACAGTAACTTATTGGTATCAATAATAGGACAGCCTGAGGCCTATGGAGGATACTAACAGCATTCTTTATTGAAGAGTGTTTCTTGAAAATGCACAATGATTCAGAAATTGTACTGATTCAAAATAACTATTTCTTGCAACTAGTTATTTTCTTGTTTGTGTTTTGACACAAGTGATAACACCTCCATGCCTGACACTTCCTCTAAAAGGAAGTACTGCTGATGTCCTCTAAAATCTATTCTGAATCTTAAACCTGAAATGCATGCCCCAAAATTTAGTGATGCACAAGTGATCCTTTGGGAAAAGATGGTCAAATATTTGATTGTCTGAAATTATTTTTAAAAACACACTAAAATTATGCTTTAGGCCTAGAGGGAAAGAGAGTAATTTTCAGAGTTAAATTTGTACAGGGGTAAGTGATCATGTCCTTTTTCTGGAAGAACTGTCACTTGACCTTTAAAAAAGTTGAATTCTGTCTGCAACGAAAACCCATTCCAGACTAAATCCCTTTCCATACATGGACAGGTTGAACAGAGAACACCAATATATCCAAAAGGCTTGTTTGTGCCAAATCAATTTGTCATTTAGTATTTCTTAAACAGTCAGATCACTATTTTTCTGACAGTAACTCCAAAACTTGATGAGAATAAGCATGCCCTTATGTAATTAATGCTACCCTTAATAATCTGTTAGCATATCATCATGTATTAAATTCAGTTATTTCCAACTGTTATAGCGTTGCCAACATTGCTTTATTTTTCTAGCATTGCTTCTCTCTCAAACCAACTTGCCTAGATATATGCCTTTTATAAATTTTGTATGGTGCAGATTATTTTATAATTGAGAATAAAAATGCAATGCAATATTGCTTTGGAAATTTCAATGCTATTCTTTTTTACATAATTGATACTTCTCTCAGGTTAAGGAAAAGCGCATCTAGAGTTACCATCATGTAGTACACAGTCCTGGTGTAAAACCAGCCATCCCTCCCATCTGATCCATTTCTCCACAGTCTCAAGTATGTCAGCCCTAAGACAGATGCTAGAGATTTTGCCCTAACAGTTGTAGACCAAAGGATTTGCGCTCCCTTTTCTCATTTTCTTAGACTGCGATTACTTAAGTCATCCTGCTATTAGAGTTTGTGATTTAAACAAAAACAAAAAAAATAAAACTTTTTCAGTGGGCATATTGCTCAATAATTTCCCAAACAAGTGTATTATCAATATTTCTGTTCATAGAACGGAACGATTTGGGCACACTGGGTTGCCCCTTAACCAAATTCTCACCAGGAGACCCAGACAGATCAGACTCTTGGGATCAGCTAGAATCAGTACTATTGTGAGAAAATAGGAAACAAAAAGCTCAAGGGGAGGTAAGGAACAAGAAAAAAATTTCGTTCTTTAAAACATAAAATGTTGTCCATGGTTATAAGGTAAAATAGAAAAAGCTATTTGGACTACAAAAACAAAACATTATAGAACACAATTTACCGAAACAAGAAGCACCTAAATATAAACACTGACTGGCATTTTCTTTAACATTTACAGGTATTTATTTAGTACCTCTTCTGTGCCTGACCTTGTTCTAGACTTCAAATTCATCTCTGAACAGAATATATGAAAACAAAGACCCTCCTTGAGCTTATATTTTATTGGCAGATGACAGAATGAGGAGTAAATAATATACTGTGTTAGAACAGCAATACCTTGGAGAAAAATAAAGCAAACAATGGAGATAAGAAATTCCTTATTGGAGTTTTTAGGTGGAGTTTTCAGGGAGTAGGGGAGGAGACACTCAGAACAGGTGACATTTGAGTAAAGATTTAAAGTAGCTGAGAAAGTCAGCCATGTGAAGATAGAGGGGAAGAGCATTCCAGGTGAGCTGCAAAGATCTTGAGGCAGAAAAGAGGTCTGGATTGTTTCCAAAGAACAGCAAGGAGGCCAGTGTTGCTGACTAAGGTGGGAGTTTAGGCAGAGAGATGACGTGGGTAGAATAGATTGTAGCAGCTGTTTTGGCTTTTATTCCCAGTAAGACAGGAAGCGATTGGAGAGTTATGAGCAGAGAAGTTACATGATCAGACTCAACAGGATCAATCTGGCCTTCCTAGTGGAATTTTTATTAGGGAACTAGTCAGAAGTTTCAAAATGAAAGTGTTATAATATTTAAAAATAGCTTTTGTACCACTCATATAATACCCTTCTGAAAATGTTATGTGCTCCTTAGGTTATTAGTGCATATTTCCTTGCTTTTTTACTATGTGAAGCAAAAACTAACAGTAAATGTAAATTTGTTTCTTCCCTTTTAATGTCCCTAACCTATGACATAACTAGAAGTGTCCCTTTCCCTACTGGATTTAACATTACAACTCTTACAACATGCTTTAACTCTGTGAAGGCCTACCCTAAATTTTCTTCCACATATTTCATGTTAAGTTCCATACCTTCCCCATTAGTGCTTATCCTGCTTGGAATGCCATCCCCCTCTTTCCTAGCTGCCCTTCAAAGCCAGCTCCGTTGCCACAATGCCTTCACAACACCTTCAATGGCTATTAACCCCTTTTCCAAAATGACATACTTCAGAAGGTACATCACCAAGTTTTCATGTTGGCAGCTATTTGTGTATTGTATTGTATTGTATTGTATTGTATTGTATTGTATTGTATTG
>NW_022322994.1:0-9690 GCF_002776525.5 Piliocolobus tephrosceles
CAATACAATACAATACAATACAATACAATACAATACAATACAATACACAAATAGCTGCCAACATGAAAACTTGGTGATGTACCTTCTGAAGTATGTCATTTTGGAAAAGGGGTTAATAGCCATTGAAGGTGTTGTGAAGGCATTGTGGCAACGGAGCTGGCTTTGAAGGGCAGCTAGGAAAGAGGGGGATGGCATTCCAAGCAGGATAAGCACTAATGGGGAAGGTATGGAACTTAACATGAAATATGTGGAAGAAAATTTAGGGTAGGCCTTCACAGAGTTAAAGCATGTTGTAAGAGTTGTAATGTTAAATCCAGTAGGGAAAGGGACACTTCTAGTTATGTCATAGGTTAGGGACATTAAAAGGGAAGAAACAAATTTACATTTACTGTTAGTTTTTGCTTCACATAGTAAAAAAGCAAGGAAATATGCACTAATAACCTAAGGAGCACATAACATTTTCAGAAGGGTATTATATGAGTGGTACAAAAGCTATTTTTAAATATTATAACACTTTCATTTTGAAACTTCTGACTAGTTCCCTAATAAAAATTCCACTAGGAAGGCCAGATTGATCCTGTTGAGTCTGATCATGTAACTTCTCTGCTCATAACTCTCCAATCGCTTCCTGTCTTACTGGGAATAAAAGCCAAAACAGCTGCTACAATCTATTCTACCCACGTCATCTCTCTGCCTAAACTCCCACCTTAGTCAGCAACACTGGCCTCCTTGCTGTTCTTTGGAAACAATCCAGACCTCTTTTCTGCCTCAAGATCTTTGCAGCTCACCTGGAATGCTCTTCCCCTCTATCTTCACATGGCTGACTTTCTCAGCTACTTTAAATCTTTACTCAAATGTCACCTGTTCTGAGTGTCTCCTCCCCTACTCCCTGAAAACTCCACCTAAAAACTCCAATAAGGAATTTCTTATCTCCATTGTTTGCTTTATTTTTCTCCAAGGTATTGCTGTTCTAACACAGTATATTATTTACTCCTCATTCTGTCATCTGCCAATAAAATATAAGCTCAAGGAGGGTCTTTGTTTTCATATATTCTGTTCAGAGATGAATTTGAAGTCTAGAACAAGGTCAGGCACAGAAGAGGTACTAAATAAATACCTGTAAATGTTAAAGAAAATGCCAGTCAGTGTTTATATTTAGGTGCTTCTTGTTTCGGTAAATTGTGTTCTATAATGTTTTGTTTTTGTAGTCCAAATAGCTTTTTCTATTTTACCTTATAACCATGGACAACATTTTATGTTTTAAAGAACGAAATTTTTTTCTTGTTCCTTACCTCCCCTTGAGCTTTTTGTTTCCTATTTTCTCACAATAGTACTGATTCTAGCTGATCCCAAGAGTCTGATCTGTCTGGGTCTCCTGGTGAGAATTTGGTTAAGGGGCAACCCAGTGTGCCCAAATCGTTCCGTTCTATGAACAGAAATATTGATAATACACTTGTTTGGGAAATTATTGAGCAATATGCCCACTGAAAAAGTTTTATTTTTTTTGTTTTTGTTTAAATCACAAACTCTAATAGCAGGATGACTTAAGTAATCGCAGTCTAAGAAAATGAGAAAAGGGAGCGCAAATCCTTTGGTCTACAACTGTTAGGGCAAAATCTCTAGCATCTGTCTTAGGGCTGACATACTTGAGACTGTGGAGAAATGGATCAGATGGGAGGGATGGCTGGTTTTACACCAGGACTGTGTACTACATGATGGTAACTCTAGATGCGCTTTTCCTTAACCTGAGAGAAGTATCAATTATGTAAAAAAGAATAGCATTGAAATTTCCAAAGCAATATTGCATTGCATTTTTATTCTCAATTATAAAATAATCTGCACCATACAAAATTTATAAAAGGCATATATCTAGGCAAGTTGGTTTGAGAGAGAAGCAATGCTAGAAAAATAAAGCAATGTTGGCAACGCTATAACAGTTGGAAATAACTGAATTTAATACATGATGATATGCTAACAGATTATTAAGGGTAGCATTAATTACATAAGGGCATGCTTATTCTCATCAAGTTTTGGAGTTACTGTCAGAAAAATAGTGATCTGACTGTTTAAGAAATACTAAATGACAAATTGATTTGGCACAAACAAGCCTTTTGGATATATTGGTGTTCTCTGTTCAACCTGTCCATGTATGGAAAGGGATTTAGTCTGGAATGGGTTTTCGTTGCAGACAGAATTCAACTTTTTTAAAGGTCAAGTGACAGTTCTTCCAGAAAAAGGACATGATCACTTACCCCTGTACAAATTTAACTCTGAAAATTACTCTCTTTCCCTCTAGGCCTAAAGCATAATTTTAGTGTGTTTTTAAAAATAATTTCAGACAATCAAATATTTGACCATCTTTTCCCAAAGGATCACTTGTGCATCACTAAATTTTGGGGCATGCATTTCAGGTTTAAGATTCAGAATAGATTTTAGAGGACATCAGCAGTACTTCCTTTTAGAGGAAGTGTCAGGCATGGAGGTGTTATCACTTGTGTCAAAACACAAACAAGAAAATAACTAGTTGCAAGAAATAGTTATTTTGAATCAGTACAATTTCTGAATCATTGTGCATTTTCAAGAAACACTCTTCAATAAAGAATGCTGTTAGTATCCTCCATAGGCCTCAGGCTGTCCTATTATTGATACCAATAAGTTACTGTGACTAGAAAGTGACATTTTAGGAGGCAACGTGTGGTGAGCACTCAGGTCTGTGAATAATTTGCAAGCCCATATCTAAATGTGCAGAGGGAAGGCTGCACTTGCTATGCCTGAACTGAAGACAGGAACAAAGGGTTGCACACATTACATATTCTTGCTTATTCTCATTGAGTTTTGGAGTTACTGTCGGAAAAATAGTGATCTGAACTGTTTAAGAAATACTAAATGACAAACTGATTTGGCACAAACAAGCCTTTTGGATATACTGGTGTTCTCTGTTCAACCTGTCCATGTATAGAAAGGGATTTAGAAATGACTAGACTCAAAAATTTCTACATAAAAGATCAATAGGGTCTAAAAAACATAAATAAATCAAGAGCATTTGCCAGGCTTCGGATTTCTAATTTAATCCAGGCTAATTAAGCAGGTGGGTGCAACTTTGGTTAAATGACTAAATCCAAATGGAAATGCCTGGATCTTCATTTTTAGGTTTTAAGTCTTTCCTTAACAATTGCAGTTGTGGTCTCATTGGTATATGAGTAGGGTCTCTGGCTCCCGTATCTTGCATTTTTATGCCGTCACATGCCTTCCTGCCTTATCTCCCCACACACTTTGTCCTGATTTTCATGATTCAACAAAAATGTTTCCTTTCTACATCCATCCTTCTCTTGCCCTGGAGGCAATATTTACCACTTTCATACATAGGCCCCATAGTACTAAGCAATTTTCTCTATAGTATCTTTTATGTTTTATTGAATTTGTTCATTCACAAGTTGTGATCCCCAACTCCATGGGTTTAAGAGCAAAGACTTTGTATGCTGTGTCTGAGTTGATTAGGGGGTCAGTCATCTAATTTTTATAGACTTACTACGTACTGTCTTTTGTCTTCAGCAAGCAAAGAATAAAGCCAAGTGAATCTCTGACCTCAAAGCCCATACATTCCAGTGAAGAAGGAAGATTTGTATAAACACATATACACATAAATAAACAAAATAAGTTGAGTCATTGATATGTGTTCTCCAGAAGGTAAAATAGACTAAGGTAGTAAAGTAGGCAACGCTTATAGTGTTCTGGGGAAATAGATGTCTATGACAAGGCAACATTTGAGTAGACACATGTACATTAAAAAGTGGCATGGAGTAGGGGTATGCTGGAATATGTTTCAAGCGGAAACATAGTATAAAATTCCTATTAAAGGAGTGGAATTAAATTTTTGAGCAACTGATAAAAGCCAAGAAAGGCCAGTGTGACTGGAGTGAATTGAAGGACGGGGGGTTGGGGGTGAAGGAAGACAAAATTGGAGAGGTAGACAAGAGAAAAGTAAGATCATGTTGGGCCTTGGGAGCTGAAAAGGAGTTTATTCTAAACGTAATAAGAAGCCATCAGATGGTTTAAGCACAAAAACATAACATAATTTGTACATTATAAAGATACTTCTGACTGTTGAGGATAGCACGGACTTGAGCCAGGTCAGAGTTATGAGAGCTAAGGATACAAGTTAGAAGGTCGTTGCAAATTGCAAGTAGAAGAAAATGGTTGCTTGGCACTGAGCTGTGGCAGTAGAAGTTGTGAGAGTTTATTGGAATAGGGATTGAGGCATACAGCATATATTCAATAAATTGTAACTGAATGAAAGAATGCATGCCAAATTAACTTCTTACCAGCTATATGTTTTTTGGCTACATACTTAATCTCTTTGAGACTCAGTCTTCTCATATTTGAAGATGATTATAAATTGATCTCAATTTATAAGAAATAAGATAATATTTACAAAAGCACCTAGCAGCCAATATGTATTCAATAGATACTAATTTCAGTTCTCCATTTTTTCTTTTTTTCCCAAAGCAATTCATTGTATGTGCTACCATCAGATTCGCCTCCTTAAAGTAAACATTTATTAGCTTACTATATAACTCAAATTTCTATAATGGTTTTTAATTTACTATTGAAATAATGGCCTTCAAGGTCATTCTTGATCTGCACCTAAATTGTGTTTCTAGATTTACCTATTGTATCTCTTCTCTCTAGCTATAATAGATACCCACCATTGTTTGCACTTTACCTCTTCTGTTCTACTGACTTTCTCTCCATTTGGAATGGCCTTTCCTCAATTCATCCCCTTCAAATCTTCTCCATCCCTTGAGTGATGCCACTCATATCATGTGCAAGACTGTGGTAGACAGTTCACTGTATGTACACAGCCTTATTTCCTCTACACCATAATCTGTAGGCATGAGCCATGTCTCACTATTTAAAATTACTTATTAGACAATCCTTTCCATAAATAGCTATCCTATTGGCAACTCTATTGAAATGGTAAAACTTGAATTTGTTAGTGTTTGTATTTGCAATTGTGAAAAATGAAATTAGTTACTCAAAAAAGTCACATACCAAAGGGAACAGTATGTCTCCTCCTCATTCTTCCCAATGTGGGTGTTTTATCTCTGTCAGTGAAAAGATACTTTATTCACAGACCGCTTACTTTAGCATGCTATTCTGGGACTGCCAATTTGTGGTATGACTGTCCAAATACCATACAGCACTGTCCCCTCTGTCACTTATGATGGCCATTTCATTCACCTTCTATTTGATGCCTGTCATTTTCCCCAATGCCTCTTCCTTTACTTTCTACTGTCACTGACACCACACTTTTTTCTCAGCCTTTAATTGGTCCTTATCTCCAGGCTTTTTACACTGATATTTTTAAAAATCTGCTTGGAAGATAGACTTTATGGCAGAGTGGGTGACAAAGTGACTCCTAAAATCAAATCGCTTGAGCTTGATTCCTTTGTGTGTCCTTTTGGGCTGTGCATCCATAACAAGTCACTGTATTTTGCTGTGGTTCAGTTGCCTCATGTGAAACCATGAAGCTGATAATAGTACCCATTTAATAGGGTTTTTACGAAGGTTTCATAAGAAAATATTTATATGATTACAACAGTGCCTCCCACAAAGGCAATGGTCAATAAATGTGAGTTTCTCTTCCTTCCTTCCTTCCTTCCTTCCTTCCTTCCTTCCTTCCTTCCTTCCTTCCTTCCTTCCTTCCTTTCTCTCTCTCTCTTTCTCTTTCTCTCTCTCTCTCTCTCTTTCTTTCTTTCTTTCTTTCCTCCTTTCTTTCTTTCTTCTTCTTTCCCTTTTTCTTTCCTTCTGGTTTTTTTTTTTTTTTTTTTGAGTCTCACTCTGTCTGCCAGACTGCGGTGTGGTGGCGTGATCTCGGCTCACTGCAACCTCTGCCTTCCAGGTTCAAGCGATTGTCTTGCTTCAGCCTCCTGAGTAGCAGTGATTATAGGCACATGCCATCACGCCTGGCTAGATTTTTATATTTTTAGTAGAGATGGGGTTTCACCATGTTAGCCAGGCTGGTCTCAATCTCCTGGCCTCAAGTGATCTGCCCACCTCAGCTTCCCAAAGTGCTGGCATTACTGGCATAAGCCACTGTGCCTGGCCAGGTTTTACTTTCGATAATTATAGCACTATCCTCTAAAAACCTTTCAGTGTTTCCTCAAATATCTAAAGAATTATCTTTAATCTTCATTACAAAGATATTCGTTTAATCTTGATTTAATTATATAATTACCTTTCCTTCTAACCAGAATTGAAAAGTACTTTCACAGTTTGTGCATTACCAATTCCACCTTTGCAAATACCATTTCCTAGAGTTGATAACTTGACTGCTACTTTTTCAACTATCAACAACCTTGTGTTTACTTAATTCCTGGCTTCCCTTTTATATCAAATATTTTGTGATCAGTCCAATCTACAATTATCCTTTTCTCTTTTAAAATATGGAAACCTTCTACTTTAAAATATGTCAATCTCACCCATAGAAATCATTTTTTTGTGCCTGGGGCATCATCTCCAATCCAAGAGAGTAAAATCCTGGAAATGAGAGTTTGTCTTCAAACTGTATCATGCATCTTTCTTTGGACGCACTAGTCAAGAACATCTTTTGAATGACTGCTAAATTATAGTCCAAAAATCTCACAATGTTGACAGTCACCTAAGATCCTTGATTATAGGGCATTTTTAAGTATTCTATATTTTTATAACTTCCAACTGTTCATTGCATCTTAAAAAGAAATAAGAATTCTGCATCACAGTTAGCCAGGTTGGCTGCAGAAAAAGATTAAAATGACATATCTAACATTCAGAAAGACATTTGGTAAACTGAGTACTGCCAAAGCTTTTGTTTAAGCCCTTATCATCTGACAATGATGTTGATGGGCTCCGAGAGTCTCTCTGTCTCTCATTTGGTAACTTCTCCCTTCCAACCTCCAGTGAGACCTTCCCAAACACAAATCTTTCTTTAAGACTCACCTGCTTGAAAGCTTCCCCCACTGTTCTCAAAATAAAGGCCAAATATCTTATAAAAAGACCCTTCATGATCTGACTGTCTCCCTGGCTTTTTCTGCTCAACTAACACTGAAATACTTGCTATTCCCCAAATACCTCATTCTATTTTACCCCTCCATGACTTGCTATATGCCCTTTTCTTCTGCCAAGAGCATCCTTCTTTGCATCACCATCATAACAACTCTAACTTATCCTTCAGACACAACTCATACTTTATTTTTTCTATTAAGATTCTAAGTCCTCTCCCAGGCAGAATTAACTCTCTCTTCTATGCAAATACCATAACTTGTATATATTATACTTGTACTTATTATACTTTCACTTAAAATTTAAAATGCAATCTAAATAAAATTAAATAAATTGTATTACAATTTAATACAGTAAGTGCTATAACTGAGATGCATCTAATGTGCTCTCCTGCTCATCTGAACCACTTCATATTCTTATGAGATGTAATATAGTGGTTTGGAAGAGCAAAGGTTCTGGATGCAGACAAATTAGGCTTTGGATCACACAAAACAATAACTAATGTGCATTTATCACTTACTATCTATGAAGCACCATCCTGTTTTTATGTGTATTAACTCATTTAATTTAATTTTCATAATAATCCAATAAGATACATATTGACACACATTTGCAGATAAGAACACTGAAGAACAGAGGCCACTTGGAGTCATGGAACCATCGAGTTGCAGAATTGAATTTGAACCCCAATAACCTGTCCACAGAGTCAGCTCTCTTAACCGCCAAGCCATCTCTTAGCCAATTAACATTTCTGATATTTTTCACCACTGAAGAATGAGGATAATAGTGCCTTCCTTATTTTAAGTGTAAAATAAAATAATGGTCTCCTACTTATCTTTCTTTCCCTATGGTTCATTTATTTTTAGAAGTGGCATACATTTATTTGACTTCCTGGTTAATACATAAGGTCTTTACCTTCTTATTGTCACACATTTCAATCCTCAGCATTATAAAAGAACAAACGAACTGTGGCTTTTCTTTTCTTGTTATTCCCTAGTAATATCAGGTTGTACATCTTGGCCAGAGAAAAGTTAGCCTAGTTTAAATGAATGAGATAGAAAAGTTGAATTTGTTGCCATTCATTTCATTTCAATTGATTTTGTAATAACCATACAAAATAATTCTCTGGTTGAAAAATTTACCTTCAGAGCTACTGATTTACTATGGCACATAACAAGTACTTATTGATAAAACCAGAAGAAATAAATATGTGGCTTGAGAAGAATGAAGAACAGAATGTAAGTCAAATAATGTGACAATGTAAAATACTTAGTATTGCAGCACAGAAAATAAATCTTCCTTACACAATACTAGCAGGAAATGTGCACAGACTTCACACTGTTATTAATTGTAAAATGTATATTGTTCCACTAAAATTCAGCATTCAAGAGGGTAAATAGGATGTAACCTCCTCAAATTTCAACCAAACAATCGGCTTATTATTCAGGAATCCACACTTAATTAAGTCTGTGAAAACTAAAACTACGTATTTGAGAAGCTAGTTGAAATTCTGGTCGACAAATGCGAATACAGTATGGTGCCAACCCAATTATTTTTTTTTTTAACATCTGCAAGCTGAACATGTATATCTTAGTTAACATAATTATTCTAAACAGAAATATGTTACAAATTCCAATCAGCTGCTTCAGAAGATTGATTACCTAACTATACATATTTAGCTTCATAAAATTAAGTTTCAAATTCAACATTAAATTTGAGTTGTTTTGAAAGCACAGCATACTGTGATTTTGTGTATGTGCAAGTGCAAATGTGTGTGTGCCTGTGTATCCTATTACTGCATATTTTCACATTTGGTGAAAATGTATGAAAATCTATGACACATTTAAGTAGTGTTTTATTCAGATTCCAGTAACACATGCTAAGTTGTTTAGATTTCAAATAATTTCATTACACTGAAACCAAAATTCATTAATATTTAAACCTTTTATCTTCTAGCTTCTCTTAAATATAGGGCATAGTCTCAGGAAAGAAATTTATTTGTGAATTGAGTTCAGATTTACATAATCTCCTTCCTTACTGTGTTTTGAATTTAATTATTTTCAAAACTATTAAAAAGATATAAATACCCACCTGACACACACACACACACATACACACAAATATGATTGAATCATATAATTATTTATGCTGTTATTGAAAATGAGAGGGGCTTATATTACTCCCCATTAAACAATTTCACTTTTGCAAGACACCATAGTCTGTACATGCCAGTCACTTCCTAATAGTAATTGGATAGTAATTGGGTACCTACTGGAAAATATTGTAATTTTTCAGGTTATATGAATACCATTTAGATTAGATTGCTCTAGTGTTTCATCTAATTTTATACCGTCTTTTACTCAGTTTGGAAGTTTATAGTCTGTATGCTTCTGAAGGTACACATATTCTCTCATACGGTTGTGGGAGATAAGTAGATAGTAATATTAGTAAGTACAAAGAATATTTCAGTCACTCAGGGGCATGTAGCAAATAAGTGGGGAAGATGGAACTTAAACTCTATCTTCTGATTCCTAAGTCAGTGTTCTTTCTTCCTCATATCTTCTTATGCCATCTTCACTATGTTGTACTATCTTCCCTGATATTATATTATCCAAAGCTCTCTTTCAGTAATTGTACTAGGGAAATGAT
>NW_022322995.1:0-9690 GCF_002776525.5 Piliocolobus tephrosceles
CAATACAATACAATACAATACAATACAATACAATACAATACAATACACAAATAGCTGCCAACATGAAAACTTGGTGATGTACCTTCTGAAGTATGTCATTTTGGAAAAGGGGTTAATAGCCATTGAAGGTGTTGTGAAGGCATTGTGGCAACGGAGCTGGCTTTGAAGGGCAGCTAGGAAAGAGGGGGATGGCATTCCAAGCAGGATAAGCACTAATGGGGAAGGTATGGAACTTAACATGAAATATGTGGAAGAAAATTTAGGGTAGGCCTTCACAGAGTTAAAGCATGTTGTAAGAGTTGTAATGTTAAATCCAGTAGGGAAAGGGACACTTCTAGTTATGTCATAGGTTAGGGACATTAAAAGGGAAGAAACAAATTTACATTTACTGTTAGTTTTTGCTTCACATAGTAAAAAAGCAAGGAAATATGCACTAATAACCTAAGGAGCACATAACATTTTCAGAAGGGTATTATATGAGTGGTACAAAAGCTATTTTTAAATATTATAACACTTTCATTTTGAAACTTCTGACTAGTTCCCTAATAAAAATTCCACTAGGAAGGCCAGATTGATCCTGTTGAGTCTGATCATGTAACTTCTCTGCTCATAACTCTCCAATCGCTTCCTGTCTTACTGGGAATAAAAGCCAAAACAGCTGCTACAATCTATTCTACCCACGTCATCTCTCTGCCTAAACTCCCACCTTAGTCAGCAACACTGGCCTCCTTGCTGTTCTTTGGAAACAATCCAGACCTCTTTTCTGCCTCAAGATCTTTGCAGCTCACCTGGAATGCTCTTCCCCTCTATCTTCACATGGCTGACTTTCTCAGCTACTTTAAATCTTTACTCAAATGTCACCTGTTCTGAGTGTCTCCTCCCCTACTCCCTGAAAACTCCACCTAAAAACTCCAATAAGGAATTTCTTATCTCCATTGTTTGCTTTATTTTTCTCCAAGGTATTGCTGTTCTAACACAGTATATTATTTACTCCTCATTCTGTCATCTGCCAATAAAATATAAGCTCAAGGAGGGTCTTTGTTTTCATATATTCTGTTCAGAGATGAATTTGAAGTCTAGAACAAGGTCAGGCACAGAAGAGGTACTAAATAAATACCTGTAAATGTTAAAGAAAATGCCAGTCAGTGTTTATATTTAGGTGCTTCTTGTTTCGGTAAATTGTGTTCTATAATGTTTTGTTTTTGTAGTCCAAATAGCTTTTTCTATTTTACCTTATAACCATGGACAACATTTTATGTTTTAAAGAACGAAATTTTTTTCTTGTTCCTTACCTCCCCTTGAGCTTTTTGTTTCCTATTTTCTCACAATAGTACTGATTCTAGCTGATCCCAAGAGTCTGATCTGTCTGGGTCTCCTGGTGAGAATTTGGTTAAGGGGCAACCCAGTGTGCCCAAATCGTTCCGTTCTATGAACAGAAATATTGATAATACACTTGTTTGGGAAATTATTGAGCAATATGCCCACTGAAAAAGTTTTATTTTTTTTGTTTTTGTTTAAATCACAAACTCTAATAGCAGGATGACTTAAGTAATCGCAGTCTAAGAAAATGAGAAAAGGGAGCGCAAATCCTTTGGTCTACAACTGTTAGGGCAAAATCTCTAGCATCTGTCTTAGGGCTGACATACTTGAGACTGTGGAGAAATGGATCAGATGGGAGGGATGGCTGGTTTTACACCAGGACTGTGTACTACATGATGGTAACTCTAGATGCGCTTTTCCTTAACCTGAGAGAAGTATCAATTATGTAAAAAAGAATAGCATTGAAATTTCCAAAGCAATATTGCATTGCATTTTTATTCTCAATTATAAAATAATCTGCACCATACAAAATTTATAAAAGGCATATATCTAGGCAAGTTGGTTTGAGAGAGAAGCAATGCTAGAAAAATAAAGCAATGTTGGCAACGCTATAACAGTTGGAAATAACTGAATTTAATACATGATGATATGCTAACAGATTATTAAGGGTAGCATTAATTACATAAGGGCATGCTTATTCTCATCAAGTTTTGGAGTTACTGTCAGAAAAATAGTGATCTGACTGTTTAAGAAATACTAAATGACAAATTGATTTGGCACAAACAAGCCTTTTGGATATATTGGTGTTCTCTGTTCAACCTGTCCATGTATGGAAAGGGATTTAGTCTGGAATGGGTTTTCGTTGCAGACAGAATTCAACTTTTTTAAAGGTCAAGTGACAGTTCTTCCAGAAAAAGGACATGATCACTTACCCCTGTACAAATTTAACTCTGAAAATTACTCTCTTTCCCTCTAGGCCTAAAGCATAATTTTAGTGTGTTTTTAAAAATAATTTCAGACAATCAAATATTTGACCATCTTTTCCCAAAGGATCACTTGTGCATCACTAAATTTTGGGGCATGCATTTCAGGTTTAAGATTCAGAATAGATTTTAGAGGACATCAGCAGTACTTCCTTTTAGAGGAAGTGTCAGGCATGGAGGTGTTATCACTTGTGTCAAAACACAAACAAGAAAATAACTAGTTGCAAGAAATAGTTATTTTGAATCAGTACAATTTCTGAATCATTGTGCATTTTCAAGAAACACTCTTCAATAAAGAATGCTGTTAGTATCCTCCATAGGCCTCAGGCTGTCCTATTATTGATACCAATAAGTTACTGTGACTAGAAAGTGACATTTTAGGAGGCAACGTGTGGTGAGCACTCAGGTCTGTGAATAATTTGCAAGCCCATATCTAAATGTGCAGAGGGAAGGCTGCACTTGCTATGCCTGAACTGAAGACAGGAACAAAGGGTTGCACACATTACATATTCTTGCTTATTCTCATTGAGTTTTGGAGTTACTGTCGGAAAAATAGTGATCTGAACTGTTTAAGAAATACTAAATGACAAACTGATTTGGCACAAACAAGCCTTTTGGATATACTGGTGTTCTCTGTTCAACCTGTCCATGTATAGAAAGGGATTTAGAAATGACTAGACTCAAAAATTTCTACATAAAAGATCAATAGGGTCTAAAAAACATAAATAAATCAAGAGCATTTGCCAGGCTTCGGATTTCTAATTTAATCCAGGCTAATTAAGCAGGTGGGTGCAACTTTGGTTAAATGACTAAATCCAAATGGAAATGCCTGGATCTTCATTTTTAGGTTTTAAGTCTTTCCTTAACAATTGCAGTTGTGGTCTCATTGGTATATGAGTAGGGTCTCTGGCTCCCGTATCTTGCATTTTTATGCCGTCACATGCCTTCCTGCCTTATCTCCCCACACACTTTGTCCTGATTTTCATGATTCAACAAAAATGTTTCCTTTCTACATCCATCCTTCTCTTGCCCTGGAGGCAATATTTACCACTTTCATACATAGGCCCCATAGTACTAAGCAATTTTCTCTATAGTATCTTTTATGTTTTATTGAATTTGTTCATTCACAAGTTGTGATCCCCAACTCCATGGGTTTAAGAGCAAAGACTTTGTATGCTGTGTCTGAGTTGATTAGGGGGTCAGTCATCTAATTTTTATAGACTTACTACGTACTGTCTTTTGTCTTCAGCAAGCAAAGAATAAAGCCAAGTGAATCTCTGACCTCAAAGCCCATACATTCCAGTGAAGAAGGAAGATTTGTATAAACACATATACACATAAATAAACAAAATAAGTTGAGTCATTGATATGTGTTCTCCAGAAGGTAAAATAGACTAAGGTAGTAAAGTAGGCAACGCTTATAGTGTTCTGGGGAAATAGATGTCTATGACAAGGCAACATTTGAGTAGACACATGTACATTAAAAAGTGGCATGGAGTAGGGGTATGCTGGAATATGTTTCAAGCGGAAACATAGTATAAAATTCCTATTAAAGGAGTGGAATTAAATTTTTGAGCAACTGATAAAAGCCAAGAAAGGCCAGTGTGACTGGAGTGAATTGAAGGACGGGGGGTTGGGGGTGAAGGAAGACAAAATTGGAGAGGTAGACAAGAGAAAAGTAAGATCATGTTGGGCCTTGGGAGCTGAAAAGGAGTTTATTCTAAACGTAATAAGAAGCCATCAGATGGTTTAAGCACAAAAACATAACATAATTTGTACATTATAAAGATACTTCTGACTGTTGAGGATAGCACGGACTTGAGCCAGGTCAGAGTTATGAGAGCTAAGGATACAAGTTAGAAGGTCGTTGCAAATTGCAAGTAGAAGAAAATGGTTGCTTGGCACTGAGCTGTGGCAGTAGAAGTTGTGAGAGTTTATTGGAATAGGGATTGAGGCATACAGCATATATTCAATAAATTGTAACTGAATGAAAGAATGCATGCCAAATTAACTTCTTACCAGCTATATGTTTTTTGGCTACATACTTAATCTCTTTGAGACTCAGTCTTCTCATATTTGAAGATGATTATAAATTGATCTCAATTTATAAGAAATAAGATAATATTTACAAAAGCACCTAGCAGCCAATATGTATTCAATAGATACTAATTTCAGTTCTCCATTTTTTCTTTTTTTCCCAAAGCAATTCATTGTATGTGCTACCATCAGATTCGCCTCCTTAAAGTAAACATTTATTAGCTTACTATATAACTCAAATTTCTATAATGGTTTTTAATTTACTATTGAAATAATGGCCTTCAAGGTCATTCTTGATCTGCACCTAAATTGTGTTTCTAGATTTACCTATTGTATCTCTTCTCTCTAGCTATAATAGATACCCACCATTGTTTGCACTTTACCTCTTCTGTTCTACTGACTTTCTCTCCATTTGGAATGGCCTTTCCTCAATTCATCCCCTTCAAATCTTCTCCATCCCTTGAGTGATGCCACTCATATCATGTGCAAGACTGTGGTAGACAGTTCACTGTATGTACACAGCCTTATTTCCTCTACACCATAATCTGTAGGCATGAGCCATGTCTCACTATTTAAAATTACTTATTAGACAATCCTTTCCATAAATAGCTATCCTATTGGCAACTCTATTGAAATGGTAAAACTTGAATTTGTTAGTGTTTGTATTTGCAATTGTGAAAAATGAAATTAGTTACTCAAAAAAGTCACATACCAAAGGGAACAGTATGTCTCCTCCTCATTCTTCCCAATGTGGGTGTTTTATCTCTGTCAGTGAAAAGATACTTTATTCACAGACCGCTTACTTTAGCATGCTATTCTGGGACTGCCAATTTGTGGTATGACTGTCCAAATACCATACAGCACTGTCCCCTCTGTCACTTATGATGGCCATTTCATTCACCTTCTATTTGATGCCTGTCATTTTCCCCAATGCCTCTTCCTTTACTTTCTACTGTCACTGACACCACACTTTTTTCTCAGCCTTTAATTGGTCCTTATCTCCAGGCTTTTTACACTGATATTTTTAAAAATCTGCTTGGAAGATAGACTTTATGGCAGAGTGGGTGACAAAGTGACTCCTAAAATCAAATCGCTTGAGCTTGATTCCTTTGTGTGTCCTTTTGGGCTGTGCATCCATAACAAGTCACTGTATTTTGCTGTGGTTCAGTTGCCTCATGTGAAACCATGAAGCTGATAATAGTACCCATTTAATAGGGTTTTTACGAAGGTTTCATAAGAAAATATTTATATGATTACAACAGTGCCTCCCACAAAGGCAATGGTCAATAAATGTGAGTTTCTCTTCCTTCCTTCCTTCCTTCCTTCCTTCCTTCCTTCCTTCCTTCCTTCCTTCCTTCCTTCCTTCCTTTCTCTCTCTCTCTTTCTCTTTCTCTCTCTCTCTCTCTCTTTCTTTCTTTCTTTCTTTCCTCCTTTCTTTCTTTCTTCTTCTTTCCCTTTTTCTTTCCTTCTGGTTTTTTTTTTTTTTTTTTGAGTCTCACTCTGTCTGCCAGACTGCGGTGTGGTGGCGTGATCTCGGCTCACTGCAACCTCTGCCTTCCAGGTTCAAGCGATTGTCTTGCTTCAGCCTCCTGAGTAGCAGTGATTATAGGCACATGCCATCACGCCTGGCTAGATTTTTATATTTTTAGTAGAGATGGGGTTTCACCATGTTAGCCAGGCTGGTCTCAATCTCCTGGCCTCAAGTGATCTGCCCACCTCAGCTTCCCAAAGTGCTGGCATTACTGGCATAAGCCACTGTGCCTGGCCAGGTTTTACTTTCGATAATTATAGCACTATCCTCTAAAAACCTTTCAGTGTTTCCTCAAATATCTAAAGAATTATCTTTAATCTTCATTACAAAGATATTCGTTTAATCTTGATTTAATTATATAATTACCTTTCCTTCTAACCAGAATTGAAAAGTACTTTCACAGTTTGTGCATTACCAATTCCACCTTTGCAAATACCATTTCCTAGAGTTGATAACTTGACTGCTACTTTTTCAACTATCAACAACCTTGTGTTTACTTAATTCCTGGCTTCCCTTTTATATCAAATATTTTGTGATCAGTCCAATCTACAATTATCCTTTTCTCTTTTAAAATATGGAAACCTTCTACTTTAAAATATGTCAATCTCACCCATAGAAATCATTTTTTTGTGCCTGGGGCATCATCTCCAATCCAAGAGAGTAAAATCCTGGAAATGAGAGTTTGTCTTCAAACTGTATCATGCATCTTTCTTTGGACGCACTAGTCAAGAACATCTTTTGAATGACTGCTAAATTATAGTCCAAAAATCTCACAATGTTGACAGTCACCTAAGATCCTTGATTATAGGGCATTTTTAAGTATTCTATATTTTTATAACTTCCAACTGTTCATTGCATCTTAAAAAGAAATAAGAATTCTGCATCACAGTTAGCCAGGTTGGCTGCAGAAAAAGATTAAAATGACATATCTAACATTCAGAAAGACATTTGGTAAACTGAGTACTGCCAAAGCTTTTGTTTAAGCCCTTATCATCTGACAATGATGTTGATGGGCTCCGAGAGTCTCTCTGTCTCTCATTTGGTAACTTCTCCCTTCCAACCTCCAGTGAGACCTTCCCAAACACAAATCTTTCTTTAAGACTCACCTGCTTGAAAGCTTCCCCCACTGTTCTCAAAATAAAGGCCAAATATCTTATAAAAAGACCCTTCATGATCTGACTGTCTCCCTGGCTTTTTCTGCTCAACTAACACTGAAATACTTGCTATTCCCCAAATACCTCATTCTATTTTACCCCTCCATGACTTGCTATATGCCCTTTTCTTCTGCCAAGAGCATCCTTCTTTGCATCACCATCATAACAACTCTAACTTATCCTTCAGACACAACTCATACTTTATTTTTTCTATTAAGATTCTAAGTCCTCTCCCAGGCAGAATTAACTCTCTCTTCTATGCAAATACCATAACTTGTATATATTATACTTGTACTTATTATACTTTCACTTAAAATTTAAAATGCAATCTAAATAAAATTAAATAAATTGTATTACAATTTAATACAGTAAGTGCTATAACTGAGATGCATCTAATGTGCTCTCCTGCTCATCTGAACCACTTCATATTCTTATGAGATGTAATATAGTGGTTTGGAAGAGCAAAGGTTCTGGATGCAGACAAATTAGGCTTTGGATCACACAAAACAATAACTAATGTGCATTTATCACTTACTATCTATGAAGCACCATCCTGTTTTTATGTGTATTAACTCATTTAATTTAATTTTCATAATAATCCAATAAGATACATATTGACACACATTTGCAGATAAGAACACTGAAGAACAGAGGCCACTTGGAGTCATGGAACCATCGAGTTGCAGAATTGAATTTGAACCCCAATAACCTGTCCACAGAGTCAGCTCTCTTAACCGCCAAGCCATCTCTTAGCCAATTAACATTTCTGATATTTTTCACCACTGAAGAATGAGGATAATAGTGCCTTCCTTATTTTAAGTGTAAAATAAAATAATGGTCTCCTACTTATCTTTCTTTCCCTATGGTTCATTTATTTTTAGAAGTGGCATACATTTATTTGACTTCCTGGTTAATACATAAGGTCTTTACCTTCTTATTGTCACACATTTCAATCCTCAGCATTATAAAAGAACAAACGAACTGTGGCTTTTCTTTTCTTGTTATTCCCTAGTAATATCAGGTTGTACATCTTGGCCAGAGAAAAGTTAGCCTAGTTTAAATGAATGAGATAGAA
The DNA here is from genome assembly GCF_002776525.5 of Piliocolobus tephrosceles. Taxonomy (NCBI): domain Eukaryota; kingdom Metazoa; phylum Chordata; class Mammalia; order Primates; family Cercopithecidae; genus Piliocolobus; species Piliocolobus tephrosceles. The sequence continues at coordinate 8,101 of NW_022322995.1, forward strand.
AAGTTGAATTTGTTGCCATTCATTTCATTTCAATTGATTTTGTAATAACCATACAAAATAATTCTCTGGTTGAAAAATTTACCTTCAGAGCTACTGATTTACTATGGCACATAACAAGTACTTATTGATAAAACCAGAAGAAATAAATATGTGGCTTGAGAAGAATGAAGAACAGAATGTAAGTCAAATAATGTGACAATGTAAAATACTTAGTATTGCAGCACAGAAAATAAATCTTCCTTACACAATACTAGCAGGAAATGTGCACAGACTTCACACTGTTATTAATTGTAAAATGTATATTGTTCCACTAAAATTCAGCATTCAAGAGGGTAAATAGGATGTAACCTCCTCAAATTTCAACCAAACAATCGGCTTATTATTCAGGAATCCACACTTAATTAAGTCTGTGAAAACTAAAACTACGTATTTGAGAAGCTAGTTGAAATTCTGGTCGACAAATGCGAATACAGTATGGTGCCAACCCAATTATTTTTTTTTTTTAACATCTGCAAGCTGAACATGTATATCTTAGTTAACATAATTATTCTAAACAGAAATATGTTACAAATTCCAATCAGCTGCTTCAGAAGATTGATTACCTAACTATACATATTTAGCTTCATAAAATTAAGTTTCAAATTCAACATTAAATTTGAGTTGTTTTGAAAGCACAGCATACTGTGATTTTGTGTATGTGCAAGTGCAAATGTGTGTGTGCCTGTGTATCCTATTACTGCATATTTTCACATTTGGTGAAAATGTATGAAAATCTATGACACATTTAAGTAGTGTTTTATTCAGATTCCAGTAACACATGCTAAGTTGTTTAGATTTCAAATAATTTCATTACACTGAAACCAAAATTCATTAATATTTAAACCTTTTATCTTCTAGCTTCTCTTAAATATAGGGCATAGTCTCAGGAAAGAAATTTATTTGTGAATTGAGTTCAGATTTACATAATCTCCTTCCTTACTGTGTTTTGAATTTAATTATTTTCAAAACTATTAAAAAGATATAAATACCCACCTGACACACACACACACACATACACACAAATATGATTGAATCATATAATTATTTATGCTGTTATTGAAAATGAGAGGGGCTTATATTACTCCCCATTAAACAATTTCACTTTTGCAAGACACCATAGTCTGTACATGCCAGTCACTTCCTAATAGTAATTGGATAGTAATTGGGTACCTACTGGAAAATATTGTAATTTTTCAGGTTATATGAATACCATTTAGATTAGATTGCTCTAGTGTTTCATCTAATTTTATACCGTCTTTTACTCAGTTTGGAAGTTTATAGTCTGTATGCTTCTGAAGGTACACATATTCTCTCATACGGTTGTGGGAGATAAGTAGATAGTAATATTAGTAAGTACAAAGAATATTTCAGTCACTCAGGGGCATGTAGCAAATAAGTGGGGAAGATGGAACTTAAACTCTATCTTCTGATTCCTAAGTCAGTGTTCTTTCTTCCTCATATCTTCTTATGCCATCTTCACTATGTTGTACTATCTTCCCTGATTTTATATTATCCAAAGCTCTCTTTCAGTAATTGTACTAGGGAAATGAT
>NW_022322996.1:0-986 GCF_002776525.5 Piliocolobus tephrosceles
CCTAGCGAGAAGCACCCACAGGTGTGGAGGGGCAGGCCACCCCTTCATCTGGCGTCCAACGTGGGAGCTTTTTGCTAAGGTGAAGGCACGCTGCAGCGTGGTCATTGAGGACAAGTCGACGAGAGACTCCCGAGTACTCTACAGTCAGCCTTGCGGTAAGCTTGTGCGCTCGGAAGAACCTAGGGAAACAATGGGGCAAACTAAAAGTAAATATGCCTCTTATCGCAGCTTTATAAAAATTCTCTTAAAAAGAGGGGGAGTTAAAGTGTCTACCAAAAATCTAAATACGCTCTTTCAAACAATAGAACAGTTTTGTCCATGGTTTCCAGAACAGGGAACTTTAGATCTAAAAGATTGGGAAAAAATTGGCAAAGAATTAAAACAAGCAAGTAGGGAAGGTAAAATCATCCCACTTACAGTATGGAATGATTGGGTCATTATTAAAGTAGCTTTAGAACCATTGCAAACAGAAGAAGATAGTGTTCCAGTTTCTGATGTCCCTAAAAGCTGTGCAGTAGATTGTGAAAAAGAGGCAGGGATAGAATCCCGGAAAGGAAAAGAAAGTTCACACTGTGAATGTGTAGCAGAGCCGGTAATGGCTCGGTCAACGCAAAATGTTGACAACAATCAATTACAGGAGGTAATATATCCTGAAACGTTAAAATTAGAGGAAAAGGATCCAAAATTAGCAGAGCCATCAGAGTCTAAACCACGATGGCCAACTCCTCTTACAACAGCTCAGATGCCTGCAACCTTAGAACCTCAAATGCAGGTTAAACAAGTACAAACTCCAAAAGAAGATCAAATAGAGAAAGATAGAGTCTCTGCCATGGCAATGCCAATCCAAGTACAGTATCCACAATATCAGCAGGTAGAAAGTAAGATCCAGCAGCCAGTAGCCTATCAATACGGGCCGCCAGCTGAACTGCAGTATCGGCAGCCCCCAGAAAATCTGTGTGGACAGCCAGGAACATTTCCAGTGCCAC
>NW_022322996.1:1086-7547 GCF_002776525.5 Piliocolobus tephrosceles
ACCACCTAGAGAAGGGGCTCAAGAGGGAGAGCCTCCCGTGGCTGAAGCCAGATATCAGTCCTTTTCTATAAAAATGCTGAAAGAAATGAAAGAAGGAGTAAAACAGTATGGACCCAACTCTCCTTACATGAGAACATTATTAGATTCCATTGCTCATGGATATAGACTCATTCCTTATGATTGGGAGATTCTGGCAAAATCCTCACTTTCACCCTCTCAATTTTTACAATTTAAGACTTGGTGGATTGATGGGGCACAAGTGCAGGCCCGAAGAAATAGGACTGCCAATCCTCCAATTAACATAGATACAGATCAACTATTAGGAATAGGTCAAAATTGGAGCACTGTTGACCAACAAGCAATAATGTCAAATGAGGCCATTGAGCAAATCAGGGCTATCTGCCTCAGGGCCTGGGAAAAAATCCAAGACCCAGGAACTGCCTGCCCTTCCTTTAATACAGTAAGACAAGGCTATAAAGAGCCCTACCCAGATTTCGTAGCAAGACTTCAAGATGCTGCTCAAAAGTCAATTACCGACGAGAATGCCTGTAAGGTCATAGTGGAGTTAATGGCATATGAAAACGCCAATCCGGATTGTCAATCAGCCATTAAGCCACTAAAAGGAAAGGTTCCCGCAGGATCAGATATAATCTCAGAGTACGTTAAAGCCTGCGATGGAATTGGAGGAGCTATGCATAAAGCTATGCTTATGGCTCAGGCAATCACAGGAGTTGCTTTAGGAAGACAAGTGAAAACATTTGGGGGAAAATGTTATAATTGTGGTCAAATTGGTCATCTAAAAAAGAATTGCCCAGTCACAAATAAACAAAATGTAACTACTCAAGTTACTACAACAGATAAAGGGCCACCTGGCCTATGTCCAAGATGTAAAAGAGGAAAACATTGGGGTAATCAATGTCGTTCTAAATTTGATAAAAATGGGCAACCACTGTCGGGAAACGAGAGGAGGGGCCAGCCTCAGGCCCCGCCACAAACTGGGGCATTCCAAATTCAACCCTTTGTTCCTCAGGGCTTTCAGGAACAACAACCCCCACTATCGCAAGTGTCTCAGAGAATGAGCCAGTTATCACAATACAGCAATTATCCCCCGCCACAAGTGGCAGCGCAGCAGTAGATCTATGTACTTTACAAGCAGTCTCTCTGCTTCCAGGGGAGCCTCCACAAAAAATCCCCACAGGGGTATACGGCCCATTGCCTGAGGGGACTGTAGGACTAATCTTAGGAAGATCAAGTTTAAATCTAAAAGGAGTTCAAATTCATACTGGTGTGGTTGATTCAGACTATGAAGGCGAAATTCAATTGGTTATTAGTTCCTCAATTCCTTGGAGTGCCAGTCCAGGAGACAGAATCGCTCAATTATTACTCCTACCTTATATTAAAATTGGAAACAGTGAAATAAAAAGAACAGGAGGGTTCGGAAGCACTGATCCAGCAGGAAAGGCTGCATATTGGGCAAGTCTGGTCTCTGAGAGCAGACCTGTGTGTAAGGCCATTATTCAAGGAAAACAGTTTGAAGGGTTGGTAGACACAGGAGCAGATATCTCTGTCATTGCTTTAAATCAGTGGCCAAAAAATTGGCCTAAACAAAAGGCTGTTACGAGACTTGTCGGCGTAGGCACGGCTTCAGAAGTGTATGAAAGTACAATGATTTTACATTGTTTAGGGCCAGATAATCAAGAAAGTACTGTTCAGCCAATGATTACTTCAATTCCTGTTAATCTATGGGGTCGAGATTTGTTACAACAATGGGGTGCAAAAATCATTATGCCTGCTCCATTATACAGCCCCACAAGTCAAAAAATCATGACTAAAATGGTATATATACCAGGAAAGGGATTAGGAAAAAATGAAAATGGCATTAAAGTCCCAATTGAGACTAAGAAAAATCAAGAAAGAAAAGGAATAGGGTATCCTTTTTAGGGGCGGCCACTGTAGAGCCTCCTAAACCCATTCCATTAACTTGGAAAACAGAAAAACCGGTATGGGTAAATCAGTGGCCGCTACCAAAGCAAAAACTGGAGGCTTTACACTTATTAACAAAGGAACAATTAGAAAAGGGACACATTGAGCCTTCATTCTCACCCTGGAATTCTCCTGTATTTGTAATTCAGAAAAAATCAGGCAAATGGCGTATATTAATGGACTTAAGAGCCGTAAACGCTGTAATTCAACCCATGGGGCCTCTCCAACCTGGATTGCCCTCCCCCTCCCCGGCCATGATCCCAAAAGACTGGCCTTTAATTATAATTGATCTGAAGGATTGCTTTTTTACCATTCCTCTGGCAGAGCAAGATTGTGAAAAATTTGCCTTTACTATACCAGCCATAAATAATAAAGAACCAGCCACCAGGTTTCAGTGGAAGGTTTTACCACAGGGAATGCTTAATAGTCCAACTATTTGTCAAACTTTCGTAGGTCAAGTCCTTCAACCAGTTAGAGACAAATTTTCAGATTGTTATATCATTCACTATATTGATGACATTTTATGTGCTGCAGAAACAAGAGACAAATTAATTGACTGTTACACATTTCTGCAAGCAGAGGTTGCCAACGCCGGACTAACAATAGCATTTGATAAGATCCAAACCTCTGCTCCCTTTCATTATTTAGGGATGCAAATAGAAAATAGAAAAATTAAGCCACAAAAAATAGAAATAAGAAAAGATACATTAAAAACATTAAATAACTTTCAAAAATTGTTAGATGATATTAATTGGATTCGGCCAACTCTAGGCATTCCTACTTATGCCATGTCAAATTTGTTCTCAATCCTAAGAGGAGACCCAGACTTAAATAGTAAAAGAATATTAACTCCAGAGGCAACAAAAGAAATTAAATTAGTAGAAGAAAAAATTCAGTCAGCACAAATAAATAGAATAGATTCTTTGGCCCCACTCCAACTTTTGATTTTTGCCACTGCACATTCTCCAACAGGCATCATTGTTCAAAATACTGATCTTGTGGAGTGGTCATTCCTTCCACACAGTACAATTAAAACTTTTACATTGTACTTGGATCAAATAGCTACATTAATTGGTCAAACAAGATTACGAATAATAAAGTTGTGTGGTAATGACCCAGACAGAATAGTTGTTCCTTTAACCAAGGAACAAGTTAAACAAGCCTTTATCGATTCTGGTGCATGGCAAATTGGCCTTGCTGATTTTGTGGGAATTATTGATAATCATTACCCAAAAACAAAAATCTTCCAGTTTTTAAAATTGACTACTTGGATTTTACCTAAAATTACCAAATATAAACCTTTAGAAAATGCTCTGACAATATTTACTGATGGTTCCAGCAATGGAAAAGCAGCTTACACAGGGCCAAAAGAGCGAGTAATCAAAACTCAATATCAATCAGCTCAAAGGGCAGAGTTGGTTGCAGTCATTACAGTGTTAGAAGATTTTAATCAACCTGTTAATATTATATCAAATTCTGCATATATAGTACAGGCTACAAGAGATGTTGAGACGGCTCTAATTAAATATAGCATAGATGATCAGTTAAACCAGCTATTCACTTTGTTACACAAACTGTAAGAAAGAGGAATTTCCCATTTTATATTACCCATATTCGAGCACACACTAATTTACCAGGACCTTTAACTAAAGCAAATAAACAAGCTGACTTACTGGTATCCTCTGCATTCATAAAAGCACAAGAACTTCATGCTTTGACTCATGTAAATGCAGCAGGGTTAAAAAACAAATTTGATGTCACATGGAAACAGGCAAAAAATATTATACAACATTGTACCCAGTGTCAAGTGCTACACCTGCCCACTCAAGAGGCAGGAGTTAATCCCAGAGGTCTGTGTCCCAATGCATTATGGCAAATGGATGTTACCCATGTACCTTCATTTGGAAAATTATCATATGTTCATGTAACAGTTGATACTTATTCACATTTCATATGGGCAACATGCCAGACAGGAGAAAGTACTTCCCATGTTAAAAAACATTTATTATCTTGTTTTGCTGTGATGGGAGTCCCAGAAAAAATTAAAACTGACAATGGACCAGGTTATTATAGTAAACCTTTCCAAAAATTCTTAAATCAGTGGAATATTACACATACAACAGGAATTCCTTATAATTCCCAAGGACAGGCCATAGTAGAAAGAACTAATAGAACACTCAAAACTCAGTTAGTTAAACAAAAAGAAGGGGGAGACAGTAAGGAGTGTGCCTCTCCTCAGATGCAGCTTAATCTAGCACTCTATACTTTAAATTTTTTAAACATTTATAGAAATCAGACTACTACTTCTGCAGAACAACATCTTACTGGTAAAAAGAACAGCCCACATGAAGGAAAACTGATTTGGTGGAAAGACAACAAAAATAAGACATGGGAAATAGGGAAGGTGATAACCTGGGGAAGAGGCTTTGCTTGTGTTTCACCAGGAGAAAATCAGCTTCCTATTTGGATACCCACTAGACATTTGAAGTTCTACAATGAACCCATCGGAGATGCAAAGAAAAGCACCTCCACGGAGACGGAAACACTGCAATCGAGCACCATTGACTCACAGGATGAATCAAGTGGTGATATCAGAGAAACAGATGAAGTCATCACGCACCAAGAAGGAGGAGCTGCCAACCTGGGCACAGTTAAAGAAGCTGACACTGTTAGCTAGAAAAAGCCTAGCTAGCACAAAGGTGACACAAACCTCAGAAAAAATGCTGCTTGCAGCTTTAATGGTTGTATCAACGGTGGTAAGTCTCCCCATGCCTGCAGGAGCAGCTGCAGCTAATTATACCTACTGGGCCTATGTGCCTTTCCCGCCCTTAATTCGGGCAGTGACATGGATGGATAATCCTATTGAAGTATATGTTAATAATAGTGTGTGGGTACCTGGTCCCACAGATGATTGTTGCCCTGCCAAACCGGAGGAAGAAGGAATGATAATAAATATTTCCATTGGGTATCGTTATCCTCCTATATGTCTAGGGAAAGCACCAGGATGTTTAATGCCTGCTATCCAAAATTAGTTGGTAGAAGTGCCTACTCTCAATCCCATCAGTATATTTACTTACCACAAGGTTGTGGAATTCACAATCGGGTATTGATCAAAAATTGGCAAATCAAATTAATGATCTTAAACAAACTGTCATTTGGATGGGAGATAGGCTCATGAGCTTGGAACATCGTTTCCAGTTACAGTGTGACTGGAATACTTCAGATTTTTGTATTACACCCCAAATTTATAATGAGTCTAAACATCACTGGGACATGGTAAAACGCCATTTACAGGGAAGAGAAGATAATCTCACTTTAGACATTTCTAAATTAAAAGAACAAATTTTTGAAGCTTCTCAAAGTCATTTAAATATTGTCCCTGGAGCTGAGGCGTTAGATCAAGTGGCAAAAAATCTTTATGGATTAAACCCCACGACTTGGATTAAGTCTATTGGAAACTCTACTGTAGTAAATTTTGGAATTATGTGTCTCTGTTTAATCGGTTTGTTTTTAGTGTGCTGGACCAGTCAAAGAATCCTGCACCAAAATCGAGAGAACGAACAAGCCTTCATCGCCATGGCACATTTATATAGAGGAAAAGAGAAAAAAAATGTTGCGAAAAGTCAGGGACCTTGAACAGAGGGACTGGCTGGAGCCACAACAACAACAACAAAAAATAATAATAATATGAAGATTTCATGGACATTTTATTAGTTCTTCAAAATTTATACTTTTGTAATTTCTTATGTCTGTCTTTAATCTTTTAATCCCATTATTTTCTTTGTAAGATGAGGAAGATATATGTCACCTCAGGACCCTATAATAATTGCCTTAACTACACAAATTGTTTGTAGAGCATGTGTGTTTAAACAGTATGAAAACTGGGCATCTTGAAAAAAGAACGAGATAACAGCGATGTTCAGGAAACAAGGGAGGTAACCTTGAACTGGCCGCCGGTGAGCCGGACGGAACAAAGCCATATCTTTCTCCTTTTGCACACAAATAGGAGAGATATCGCTGAATTCTTTTTCTCAGCAAGGAATATCCCTGAGAAGGAGAATGCGCTCTAAGGGTAGGCCTATAAACGACCCCCTTGGAGGCGTGCCGCCTTTTACAGTTGAAGCCGAAGGGATGAAATAAGCCCCGGCATCCTGTAGTGCTCTCAGGCTTATTGGGAGGAAAAAAAAAAATTCCTACCTAATAAATTTTGGTCAGTCAGGTTGTCTACTCTCAAACCCTATTTCCTGATAAAATGTTATCAATGACTATGCGTGCCCTAAAATTTCATTAGCAACTTTAATTTTAATGTTAACACCATCCTGTGATCTCATCCTGTCCCCACTTATTCTGTAATATTCTATTACTTTATAAAGTATATAATCTCGGTGTCATGATGATAATGGTGATTGTGTTAAAAAGAAAAGGGGGAAATGTAGGGAAAAAATAGGTTAGCCTGTTGCTGTGTTATTATAGATAGA
>NW_022322997.1:0-6461 GCF_002776525.5 Piliocolobus tephrosceles
TCTATCTATAATAACACAGCAACAGGCTAACCTATTTTTTCCCTACATTTCCCCCTTTTCTTTTTAACACAATCACCATTATCATCATGACACCGAGATTATATACTTTATAAAGTAATAGAATATTACAGAATAAGTGGGGACAGGATGAGATCACAGGATGGTGTTAACATTAAAATTAAAGTTGCTAATGAAATTTTAGGGCACGCATAGTCATTGATAACATTTTATCAGGAAATAGGGTTTGAGAGTAGACAACCTGACTGACCAAAATTTATTAGGTAGGAATTTTTTTTTTTCCTCCCAATAAGCCTGAGAGCACTACAGGATGCCGGGGCTTATTTCATCCCTTCGGCTTCAACTGTAAAAGGCGGCACGCCTCCAAGGGGGTCGTTTATAGGCCTACCCTTAGAGCGCATTCTCCTTCTCAGGGATATTCCTTGCTGAGAAAAAGAATTCAGCGATATCTCTCCTATTTGTGTGCAAAAGGAGAAAGATATGGCTTTGTTCCGTCCGGCTCACCGGCGGCCAGTTCAAGGTTACCTCCCTTGTTTCCTGAACATCGCTGTTATCTCGTTCTTTTTTCAAGATGCCCAGTTTTCATACTGTTTAAACACACATGCTCTACAAACAATTTGTGTAGTTAAGGCAATTATTATAGGGTCCTGAGGTGACATATATCTTCCTCATCTTACAAAGAAAATAATGGGATTAAAAGATTAAAGACAGACATAAGAAATTACAAAAGTATAAATTTTGAAGAACTAATAAAATGTCCATGAAATCTTCATATTATTATTATTTTTTGTTGTTGTTGTTGTGGCTCCAGCCAGTCCCTCTGTTCAAGGTCCCTGACTTTTCGCAACATTTTTTTTCTCTTTTCCTCTATATAAATGTGCCATGGCGATGAAGGCTTGTTCGTTCTCTCGATTTTGGTGCAGGATTCTTTGACTGGTCCAGCACACTAAAAACAAACCGATTAAACAGAGACACATAATTCCAAAATTTACTACAGTAGAGTTTCCAATAGACTTAATCCAAGTCGTGGGGTTTAATCCATAAAGATTTTTTGCCACTTGATCTAACGCCTCAGCTCCAGGGACAATATTTAAATGACTTTGAGAAGCTTCAAAAATTTGTTCTTTTAATTTAGAAATGTCTAAAGTGAGATTATCTTCTCTTCCCTGTAAATGGCGTTTTACCATGTCCCAGTGATGTTTAGACTCATTATAAATTTGGGGTGTAATACAAAAATCTGAAGTATTCCAGTCACACTGTAACTGGAAACGATGTTCCAAGCTCATGAGCCTATCTCCCATCCAAATGACAGTTTGTTTAAGATCATTAATTTGATTTGCCAATTTTTGATCAATACCCGATTGTGAATTCCACAACCTTGTGGTAAGTAAATATACTGATGGGATTGAGAGTAGGCACTTCTACCAACTAATTTTGGATAGCAGGCATTAAACATCCTGGTGCTTTCCCTAGACATATAGGAGGATAACGATACCCAATGGAAATATTTATTATCATTCCTTCTTCCTCCGGTTTGGCAGGGCAACAATCATCTGTGGGACCAGGTACCCACACACTATTATTAACATATACTTCAATAGGATTATCCATCCATGTCACTGCCCGAATTAAGGGCGGGAAAGGCACATAGGCCCAGTAGGTATAATTAGCTGCAGCTGCTCCTGCAGGCATGGGGAGACTTACCACCGTTGATACAACCATTAAAGCTGCAAGCAGCATTTTTTCTGAGGTTTGTGTCACCTTTGTGCTAGCTAGGCTTTTTCTAGCTAACAGTGTCAGCTTCTTTAACTGTGCCCAGGTTGGCAGCTCCTCCTTCTTGGTGCGTGATGACTTCATCTGTTTCTCTGATATCACCACTTGATTCATCCTGTGAGTCAATGGTGCTCGATTGCAGTGTTTCCGTCTCCGTGGAGGTGCTTTTCTTTGCATCTCCGATGGGTTCATTGTAGAACTTCAAATGTCTAGTGGGTATCCAAATAGGAAGCTGATTTTCTCCTGGTGAAACACAAGCAAAGCCTCTTCCCCAGGTTATCACCTTCCCTATTTCCCATGTCTTATTTTTGTTGTCTTTCCACCAAATCAGTTTTCCTTCATGTGGGCTGTTCTTTTTACCAGTAAGATGTTGTTCTGCAGAAGTAGTAGTCTGATTTCTATAAATGTTTAAAAAATTTAAAGTATAGAGTGCTAGATTAAGCTGCATCTGAGGAGAGGCACACTCCTTACTGTCTCCCCCTTCTTTTTGTTTAACTAACTGAGTTTTGAGTGTTCTATTAGTTCTTTCTACTATGGCCTGTCCTTGGGAATTATAAGGAATTCCTGTTGTATGTGTAATATTCCACTGATTTAAGAATTTTTGGAAAGGTTTACTATAATAACCTGGTCCATTGTCAGTTTTAATTTTTTCTGGGACTCCCATCACAGCAAAACAAGATAATAAATGTTTTTTAACATGGGAAGTACTTTCTCCTGTCTGGCATGTTGCCCATATGAAATGTGAATAAGTATCAACTGTTACATGAACATATGATAATTTTCCAAATGAAGGTACATGGGTAACATCCATTTGCCATAATGCATTGGGACACAGACCTCTGGGATTAACTCCTGCCTCTTGAGTGGGCAGGTGTAGCACTTGACACTGGGTACAATGTTGTATAATATTTTTTGCCTGTTTCCATGTGACATCAAATTTGTTTTTTAACCCTGCTGCATTTACATGAGTCAAAGCATGAAGTTCTTGTGCTTTTATGAATGCAGAGGATACCAGTAAGTCAGCTTGTTTATTTGCTTTAGTTAAAGGTCCTGGTAAATTAGTGTGTGCTCGAATATGGGTAATATAAAATGGGAAATTCCTCTTTCTTACAGTTTGTGTAACAAAGTGAATAGCTGGTTTAACTGATCATCTATGCTATATTTAATTAGAGCCGTCTCAACATCTCTTGTAGCCTGTACTATATATGCAGAATTTGATATAATATTAACAGGTTGATTAAAATCTTCTAACACTGTAATGACTGCAACCAACTCTGCCCTTTGAGCTGATTGATATTGAGTTTTGATTACTCGCTCTTTTGGCCCTGTGTAAGCTGCTTTTCCATTGCTGGAACCATCAGTAAATATTGTCAGAGCATTTTCTAAAGGTTTATATTTGGTAATTTTAGGTAAAATCCAAGTAGTCAATTTTAAAAACTGGAAGATTTTTGTTTTTGGGTAATGATTATCAATAATTCCCACAAAATCAGCAAGGCCAATTTGCCATGCACCAGAATCGATAAAGGCTTGTTTAACTTGTTCCTTGGTTAAAGGAACAACTATTCTGTCTGGGTCATTACCACACAACTTTATTATTCGTAATCTTGTTTGACCAATTAATGTAGCTATTTGATCCAAGTACAATGTAAAAGTTTTAATTGTACTGTGTGGAAGGAATGACCACTCCACAAGATCAGTATTTTGAACAATGATGCCTGTTGGAGAATGTGCAGTGGCAAAAATCAAAAGTTGGAGTGGGGCCAAAGAATCTATTCTATTTATTTGTGCTGACTGAATTTTTTCTTCTACTAATTTAATTTCTTTTGTTGCCTCTGGAGTTAATATTCTTTTACTATTTAAGTCTGGGTCTCCTCTTAGGATTGAGAACAAATTTGACATGGCATAAGTAGGAATGCCTAGAGTTGGCCGAATCCAATTAATATCATCTAACAATTTTTGAAAGTTATTTAATGTTTTTAATGTATCTTTTCTTATTTCTATTTTTTGTGGCTTAATTTTTCTATTTTCTATTTGCATCCCTAAATAATGAAAGGGAGCAGAGGTTTGGATCTTATCAAATGCTATTGTTAGTCCGGCGTTGGCAACCTCTGCTTGCAGAAATGTGTAACAGTCAATTAATTTGTCTCTTGTTTCTGCAGCACATAAAATGTCATCAATATAGTGAATGATATAACAATCTGAAAATTTGTCTCTAACTGGTTGAAGGACTTGACCTACGAAAGTTTGACAAATAGTTGGACTATTAAGCATTCCCTGTGGTAAAACCTTCCACTGAAACCTGGTGGCTGGTTCTTTATTATTTATGGCTGGTATAGTAAAGGCAAATTTTTCACAATCTTGCTCTGCCAGAGGAATGGTAAAAAAGCAATCCTTCAGATCAATTATAATTAAAGGCCAGTCTTTTGGGATCATGGCCGGGGAGGGGGAGGGCAATCCAGGTTGGAGAGGCCCCATGGGTTGAATTACAGCGTTTACGGCTCTTAAGTCCATTAATATACGCCATTTGCCTGATTTTTTCTGAATTACAAATACAGGAGAATTCCAGGGTGAGAATGAAGGCTCAATGTGTCCCTTTTCTAATTGTTCCTTTGTTAATAAGTGTAAAGCCTCCAGTTTTTGCTTTGGTAGCGGCCACTGATTTACCCATACCGGTTTTTCTGTTTTCCAAGTTAATGGAATGGGTTTAGGAGGCTCTACAGTGGCCGCCCCTAAAAAGGATACCCTATTCCTTTTCTTTCTTGATTTTTCTTAGTCTCAATTGGGACTTTAATGCCATTTTCATTTTTTCCTAATCCCTTTCCTGGTATATATACCATTTTAGTCATGATTTTTTGACTTGTGGGGCTGTATAATGGAGCAGGCATAATGATTTTTGCACCCCATTGTTGTAACAAATCTCGACCCCATAGATTAACAGGAATTGAAGTAATCATTGGCTGAACAGTACTTTCTTGATTATCTGGCCCTAAACAATGTAAAATCATTGTACTTTCATACACTTCTGAAGCCGTGCCTACGCCGACAAGTCTCGTAACAGCCTTTTGTTTAGGCCAATTTTTTGGCCACTGATTTAAAGCAATGACAGAGATATCTGCTCCTGTGTCTACCAACCCTTCAAACTGTTTTCCTTGAATAATGGCCTTACACACAGGTCTGCTCTCAGAGACCAGACTTGCCCAATATGCAGCCTTTCCTGCTGGATCAGTGCTTCCGAACCCTCCTGTTCTTTTTATTTCACTGTTTCCAATTTTAATATAAGGTAGGAGTAATAATTGAGCGATTCTGTCTCCTGGACTGGCACTCCAAGGAATTGAGGAACTAATAACCAATTGAATTTCGCCTTCATAGTCTGAATCAACCACACCAGTATGAATTTGAACTCCTTTTAGATTTAAACTTGATCTTCCTAAGATTAGTCCTACAGTCCCCTCAGGCAATGGGCCGTATACCCCTGTGGGGATTTTTTGTGGAGGCTCCCCTGGAAGCAGAGAGACTGCTTGTAAAGTACATAGATCTACTGCTGCGCTGCCACTTGTGGCGGGGGATAATTGCTGTATTGTGATAACTGGCTCATTCTCTGAGACACTTGCGATAGTGGGGGTTGTTGTTCCTGAAAGCCCTGAGGAACAAAGGGTTGAATTTGGAATGCCCCAGTTTGTGGCGGGGCCTGAGGCTGGCCCCTCCTCTCGTTTCCCGACAGTGGTTGCCCATTTTTATCAAATTTAGAACGACATTGATTACCCCAATGTTTTCCTCTTTTACATCTTGGACATAGGCCAGGTGGCCCTTTATCTGTTGTAGTAACTTGAGTAGTTACATTTTGTTTATTTGTGACTGGGCAATTCTTTTTTAGATGACCAATTTGACCACAATTATAACATTTTCCCCCAAATGTTTTCACTTGTCTTCCTAAAGCAACTCCTGTGATTGCCTGAGCCATAAGCATAGCTTTATGCATAGCTCCTCCAATTCCATCGCAGGCTTTAACGTACTCTGAGATTATATCTGATCCTGCGGGAACCTTTCCTTTTAGTGGCTTAATGGCTGATTGACAATCCGGATTGGCGTTTTCATATGCCATTAACTCCACTATGACCTTACAGGCATTCTCGTCGGTAATTGACTTTTGAGCAGCATCTTGAAGTCTTGCTACGAAATCTGGGTAGGGCTCTTTATAGCCTTGTCTTACTGTATTAAAGGAAGGGCAGGCAGTTCCTGGGTCTTGGATTTTTTCCCAGGCCCTGAGGCAGATAGCCCTGATTTGCTCAATGGCCTCATTTGACATTATTGCTTGTTGGTCAACAGTGCTCCAATTTTGACCTATTCCTAATAGTTGATCTGTATCTATGTTAATTGGAGGATTGGCAGTCCTATTTCTTCGGGCCTGCACTTGTGCCCCATCAATCCACCAAGTCTTAAATTGTAAAAATTGAGAGGGTGAAAGTGAGGATTTTGCCAGAATCTCCCAATCATAAGGAATGAGTCTATATCCATGAGCAATGGAATCTAATAATGTTCTCATGTAAGGAGAGTTGGGTCCATACTGTTTTACTCCTTCTTTCATTTCTTTCAGCATTTTTATAGAAAAGGACTGATATCTGGCTTCAGCCACGGGAGGCTCTCCCTCTTGAGCCCCTTCTCTAGGTGGT
>NW_022322997.1:6561-7547 GCF_002776525.5 Piliocolobus tephrosceles
GTGGCACTGGAAATGTTCCTGGCTGTCCACACAGATTTTCTGGGGGCTGCCGATACTGCAGTTCAGCTGGCGGCCCGTATTGATAGGCTACTGGCTGCTGGATCTTACTTTCTACCTGCTGATATTGTGGATACTGTACTTGGATTGGCATTGCCATGGCAGAGACTCTATCTTTCTCTATTTGATCTTCTTTTGGAGTTTGTACTTGTTTAACCTGCATTTGAGGTTCTAAGGTTGCAGGCATCTGAGCTGTTGTAAGAGGAGTTGGCCATCGTGGTTTAGACTCTGATGGCTCTGCTAATTTTGGATCCTTTTCCTCTAATTTTAACGTTTCAGGAT
The DNA here is from genome assembly GCF_002776525.5 of Piliocolobus tephrosceles. Classification (NCBI taxonomy): domain Eukaryota; kingdom Metazoa; phylum Chordata; class Mammalia; order Primates; family Cercopithecidae; genus Piliocolobus; species Piliocolobus tephrosceles. The sequence goes on from NW_022322997.1 coordinate 6,901, forward strand.
ATATTACCTCCTGTAATTGATTGTTGTCAACATTTTGCGTTGACCGAGCCATTACCGGCTCTGCTACACATTCACAGTGTGAACTTTCTTTTCCTTTCCGGGATTCTATCCCTGCCTCTTTTTCACAATCTACTGCACAGCTTTTAGGGACATCAGAAACTGGAACACTATCTTCTTCTGTTTGCAATGGTTCTAAAGCTACTTTAATAATGACCCAATCATTCCATACTGTAAGTGGGATGATTTTACCTTCCCTACTTGCTTGTTTTAATTCTTTGCCAATTTTTTCCCAATCTTTTAGATCTAAAGTTCCCTGTTCTGGAAACCATGGACAAAACTGTTCTATTGTTTGAAAGAGCGTATTTAGATTTTTGGTAGACACTTTAACTCCCCCTCTTTTTAAGAGAATTTTTATAAAGCTGCGATAAGAGGCATATTTACTTTTAGTTTGCCCCATTGTTTCCCTAGGTTCTTCCGAGCGCACAAGCTTACCGCAAGGCTGACTGTAGAGTACTCGGGAGTCTCTCGTCGACTTGTCCTCAATGACCACGCTGCAGCGTGCCTTCACCTTAGCAAAAAGCTCCCACGTTGGACGCCAGATGAAGGGGTGGCCTGCCCCTCCACACCTGTGGGTGCTTCTCGCTAGG
>NW_022322999.1:0-1179 GCF_002776525.5 Piliocolobus tephrosceles
GGTGACATCCGGGAGGAGCCCAGGGCAAGGCCTGGACTCACATTCCCAGACACCAAGAAAACACTGACCGGAAGGGAGAGTGCAGGGGCCTGCACCACCCAGGCTAAGACATAGGGACTCAGAGCGGGAGGCGCCAACAGCCCCCATCCCCCAAGCAGAGACTGTTCAGCTAGCTGGGGCGCCTCCCAAGGCACGAGCACAGCACTCAGTATCTATCAAGTGCTTACTATCTGCCAGGTACTCTTCTAAGAGCTTTAATAAACTGATTCATTTACTCCTTACCATCATGCTATGACTAGTATCCCCATTTTCCAGATGAGCAGATGGAAGCTCAGAAAGACTGAGTCACTGTGAGGGTCACACAGCCTTTCAGGAGTGAAGCTTCCAGACTAGGCTGTGAGGGCAAAACCAGTGCCCCACAACACCAAGACTGGAGGCCTGACTGTGTGTGTGGCACTGCAATCCTTTTGGTCCCAAGCCCCTGCAATCCCAGGTGGTAATGAGACGTAGACTGCCACAAATCAGCACTCAAAAGCACATGTCCAAGGGCCCTCACCAGCACTCCGACCCACAGCCTTTCACCCTCATTTGGAGACGGGGCACTCGACCTCATGATTGAGCCTCACCATTGGACGACCCCTCAGAGATCACTCAAGGCAGGGAAGGCTGGCACACGCTCCCCGCCCAAGGTGCCTGCTCCAGCCTCGCCCAGGCAAGCACCATTCCTCAGCCACAGAGCTTCATCCACTGCATCCAGGGCAGCTCAGAATCTTTCCTAATCCAGTCACCATTCATCAGATGCAGCACGGGGGCCTGGAAAGACCAGCCCTTCCTTTGCAGATGGGGAGACTGAGGCTCTGAGCCAGTGAGAGGCAGGGCTGGCTGCAGGGTTTGGGGCTCTCCCTCATGTCAGGCCCTGCTCAGGGTGTAGGATCACATGGAGGCTAGGTTGTATACAGGCAGCCAGGAGGGGCACTCCTGGGGGGCACTACCAGAGTCAGGAGTGGGGGGCAAAGACGTGCTGGGCACCCTGGGGGCAGTGAGGAAGCTTGGCTGGATGTGGGAGAGCCCAGGCTGATGTGAAGGGGAGAGGGAGAGTTGGGGGTTGCATTCCTGTGTCTCACAATCTGGGAGGAAGATGATGACCTCTTGCGCCCAATCCCTTTTCCATGCCAAACT
>NW_022323000.1:0-1179 GCF_002776525.5 Piliocolobus tephrosceles
AGTTTGGCATGGAAAAGGGATTGGGCGCAAGAGGTCATCATCTTCCTCCCAGATTGTGAGACACAGGAATGCAACCCCCAACTCTCCCTCTCCCCTTCACATCAGCCTGGGCTCTCCCACATCCAGCCAAGCTTCCTCACTGCCCCCAGGGTGCCCAGCACGTCTTTGCCCCCCACTCCTGACTCTGGTAGTGCCCCCCAGGAGTGCCCCTCCTGGCTGCCTGTATACAACCTAGCCTCCATGTGATCCTACACCCTGAGCAGGGCCTGACATGAGGGAGAGCCCCAAACCCTGCAGCCAGCCCTGCCTCTCACTGGCTCAGAGCCTCAGTCTCCCCATCTGCAAAGGAAGGGCTGGTCTTTCCAGGCCCCCGTGCTGCATCTGATGAATGGTGACTGGATTAGGAAAGATTCTGAGCTGCCCTGGATGCAGTGGATGAAGCTCTGTGGCTGAGGAATGGTGCTTGCCTGGGCGAGGCTGGAGCAGGCACCTTGGGCGGGGAGCGTGTGCCAGCCTTCCCTGCCTTGAGTGATCTCTGAGGGGTCGTCCAATGGTGAGGCTCAATCATGAGGTCGAGTGCCCCGTCTCCAAATGAGGGTGAAAGGCTGTGGGTCGGAGTGCTGGTGAGGGCCCTTGGACATGTGCTTTTGAGTGCTGATTTGTGGCAGTCTACGTCTCATTACCACCTGGGATTGCAGGGGCTTGGGACCAAAAGGATTGCAGTGCCACACACACAGTCAGGCCTCCAGTCTTGGTGTTGTGGGGCACTGGTTTTGCCCTCACAGCCTAGTCTGGAAGCTTCACTCCTGAAAGGCTGTGTGACCCTCACAGTGACTCAGTCTTTCTGAGCTTCCATCTGCTCATCTGGAAAATGGGGATACTAGTCATAGCATGATGGTAAGGAGTAAATGAATCAGTTTATTAAAGCTCTTAGAAGAGTACCTGGCAGATAGTAAGCACTTGATAGATACTGAGTGCTGTGCTCGTGCCTTGGGAGGCGCCCCAGCTAGCTGAACAGTCTCTGCTTGGGGGATGGGGGCTGTTGGCGCCTCCCGCTCTGAGTCCCTATGTCTTAGCCTGGGTGGTGCAGGCCCCTGCACTCTCCCTTCCGGTCAGTGTTTTCTTGGTGTCTGGGAATGTGAGTCCAGGCCTTGCCCTGGGCTCCTCCCGGATGTCACC
>NW_022323001.1:0-1408 GCF_002776525.5 Piliocolobus tephrosceles
GGCCTGGGCTGGGAGCTTTTAGAGAGGATGCCAGACGGCAGCTGCCACGTGGCCTAAGGGTAGGGTCCAGGAGTCACCGGGAGGTGCTTCCGGATGGAGCTGGACGCCCCATGCCCACTGCCCTGAGGCCCTGGGCTTCTCAGGTTTCGGTGACATCCGGGAGGAGCCCAGGGCAAGGCCTGGACTCACATTCCCAGACACCAAGGAAACACTGACCGGAAGGGAGAGTGCAGGGGCCTGCACCACCCAGGCTAAGACATAGGGACTCAGAGCGGGAGGCGCCAACAGCCCCCATCCCCCACGCAGAGACTGTCCAGCTAGCTGGGGCGCCTCCCAAGGCACAAGCACAGCACCCAGTATCTATCAAGTGTTTACTATCTGCCAGGTGCTCTTCTAAGAGCTTTAATAAACTGATTCATTTACTCCTTACCATCACGCTGTGACTAGTATCCCCATTTTCCAGATGAGCAGACGGAAGCTCAGAAAGACTGAGTCACTGTGAGGGTCACACAGCCTTTCAGGAGTGAAGCTTCCAGACTAGGCTGTGAGGGCGAAACCAGTGCCCCACAACACCAAGACTGGAAGCCTGACTGTGTGCGTGGCACTGCAATCCTTTTGGTCCCAAGCCCCTGCAATCCCAGGTGATAATGAGACGTAGACTGCCGCAAATCAGCACTCAAAAGCACAGGTTCAAGGGCCCTCACCAGCACTCCGACCCACGGCCATTCACCCTCATTCGGAGACGGGGCACTCGACCTCATGATCGAGCCTCACCGTTGGACGACCCCTCAGAGATCACTCAAGGCAGGGAAGGCTGGCACACGCCCCCCGCCCGAGGTGCCTGCTCCAGCCTCACCCAGGCAAGCACCATTCCTCAGCCACAGAGCTTCATCCAGTGCGTCCAGGGCAGCTCAGAATCTTTCCTAATCCAGTCACCATTCATCAGATGCAGCACAAGGGTCTGGAAAGCCCAGCCCTTCCTTTGCAGATGGGGAGACTGAGGCTCTGAGCCAGTGAGAGGCAGGGCTGGCTGCAGGGTTTGGGGCTGTCCCTCATGTCAGGCCCTGCCCAGGGTGTAGGATCACATGGAGGCTAGGTTGGGTACAGGCAGCCAGGAGGGGCACTCCTGGGGGGCACTACCAGAGTCAGGAGTGGGGGGCAAAGATGTGCTGGGCACCTTGGGGGCAGTGAGGAAGCTTGGCTGGATGTGGGAGAGCCCAGGCTGATGTGGAGGGGAGAGGGAGAGTTGGGGGGTGCATTCCTATGTCTCACAATCTGGGAGGAAGATGATGACCTCTTGCGCCCAATCCCCTTTCCATGCCAAACTTCCCCACCAGAGACTCAGCTGGCCTCTGTCCACCAAGCTAACCCATGGCCCACAAACATTTGGGTCCAATGCCATGCCAGC
>NW_022323002.1:0-1408 GCF_002776525.5 Piliocolobus tephrosceles
GCTGGCATGGCATTGGACCCAAATGTTTGTGGGCCATGGGTTAGCTTGGTGGACAGAGGCCAGCTGAGTCTCTGGTGGGGAAGTTTGGCATGGAAAGGGGATTGGGCGCAAGAGGTCATCATCTTCCTCCCAGATTGTGAGACATAGGAATGCACCCCCCAACTCTCCCTCTCCCCTCCACATCAGCCTGGGCTCTCCCACATCCAGCCAAGCTTCCTCACTGCCCCCAAGGTGCCCAGCACATCTTTGCCCCCCACTCCTGACTCTGGTAGTGCCCCCCAGGAGTGCCCCTCCTGGCTGCCTGTACCCAACCTAGCCTCCATGTGATCCTACACCCTGGGCAGGGCCTGACATGAGGGACAGCCCCAAACCCTGCAGCCAGCCCTGCCTCTCACTGGCTCAGAGCCTCAGTCTCCCCATCTGCAAAGGAAGGGCTGGGCTTTCCAGACCCTTGTGCTGCATCTGATGAATGGTGACTGGATTAGGAAAGATTCTGAGCTGCCCTGGACGCACTGGATGAAGCTCTGTGGCTGAGGAATGGTGCTTGCCTGGGTGAGGCTGGAGCAGGCACCTCGGGCGGGGGGCGTGTGCCAGCCTTCCCTGCCTTGAGTGATCTCTGAGGGGTCGTCCAACGGTGAGGCTCGATCATGAGGTCGAGTGCCCCGTCTCCGAATGAGGGTGAATGGCCGTGGGTCGGAGTGCTGGTGAGGGCCCTTGAACCTGTGCTTTTGAGTGCTGATTTGCGGCAGTCTACGTCTCATTATCACCTGGGATTGCAGGGGCTTGGGACCAAAAGGATTGCAGTGCCACGCACACAGTCAGGCTTCCAGTCTTGGTGTTGTGGGGCACTGGTTTCGCCCTCACAGCCTAGTCTGGAAGCTTCACTCCTGAAAGGCTGTGTGACCCTCACAGTGACTCAGTCTTTCTGAGCTTCCGTCTGCTCATCTGGAAAATGGGGATACTAGTCACAGCGTGATGGTAAGGAGTAAATGAATCAGTTTATTAAAGCTCTTAGAAGAGCACCTGGCAGATAGTAAACACTTGATAGATACTGGGTGCTGTGCTTGTGCCTTGGGAGGCGCCCCAGCTAGCTGGACAGTCTCTGCGTGGGGGATGGGGGCTGTTGGCGCCTCCCGCTCTGAGTCCCTATGTCTTAGCCTGGGTGGTGCAGGCCCCTGCACTCTCCCTTCCGGTCAGTGTTTCCTTGGTGTCTGGGAATGTGAGTCCAGGCCTTGCCCTGGGCTCCTCCCGGATGTCACCGAAACCTGAGAAGCCCAGGGCCTCAGGGCAGTGGGCATGGGGCGTCCAGCTCCATCCGGAAGCACCTCCCGGTGACTCCTGGACCCTACCCTTAGGCCACGTGGCAGCTGCCGTCTGGCATCCTCTCTAAAAGCTCCCAGCCCAGGCC
>NW_022323003.1:0-1392 GCF_002776525.5 Piliocolobus tephrosceles
ATTTTTTCGAGATGGAGTTTCACTCTTATGGCCAGGCTGGAGTGAAGTGGGGCGATCTTGGCTCACTGCAACCTTTGCCCTCTCCCACACCGGTTCAAGAGATTCTCTTGCCTCAGCCTCCGGACTAGCTGGGATTACAGGCGTCCACCACCACACCCCGCTAATTTATGTGTTTTTGTTTGTTTGTTTTCTTTTTTTTTCCATTTTTTCTTATTAGACTTTAAGTTCTAGAATACATGTGCACAATGTGCAGGTTAGTTACATATGTATACATGTGCCATGTTGGTGTGCTGCACCCATTAACTCATCATTTACATTAGGTATATCTCCTAATGCTATCCCTCCTCCCGCACTCCCCACAATAGGACCCGGTGTGTGATGATCCCCTTCCTGTGACCAAGTGATCTCATTGTTCAATTCCCACCTATGAGAACATGCGGTATTTGGTTTTCTGTTCTTGCGATATTTGTTTGTTTGTTTTCTTTCAGTAGAGTTGGGGTTTCGCCATGTTGGCCAGGCTAGTAACAAATCAAATTTATTTCACTAAATTGTTTATTTCTCAGGCAGGGTTCACTCTGTCCCTCAGGCTTGAGTGGATTACCACAGTCACAGCCAACTGCAGCCATAACCTTCCTGGCTCAGGTAATCCTCCTGCCTTCACTTGCCAAGTAGCTGGGACTACAGGTGCCCACCACCACGTGCAGATCATTTTCTCAAATTTTTGTAGGGACGGCATCTTGTAACATTGATCAGGCCGGTCCCAAACTCCTGTCCTTCAGTGATCCTCTGATATCAACTTTGCAAATTACTGGGATTACAGGCATGAGCCACCCTGCCTGGCCCACAAATCATATTTTATTCTCTTTTTAAAAGCTGATTTTATTGGCCGGGTGCAATGGCTCACACCTGTAATCCTAGCACTTTGGGAGGCCAAGGTGGGCAGATCACAAGGTCAGGAGATCGAGACCATCCTGGCTAACACAACCTCATCTCTACTAAAAATACAAAAAAGTAGCCAGGCGTGGTGGCAGGCGCCTGTGGTCCCAGCTACTCGGGAGGCTGAGGCAGGAGAATGGCGTGGGCCCGGGAGGCGGAGCTTGCAGTGAGCCAAGATCGTGCCACTGCACTCCAGCCTGGGCGACAGAGAGAGACTCCGTCTCAAAAAAAAAAAAATTGATTTTATTTTGTTATTATTATTTTTTTCAACAGAGTCTCACTATGCTGCCCAGGTTGGTCTTGAACTCCTGGGTTCAAATGATCCTCCCACCTCAACCTCCCAAATTGCTGGTATTACAGACATAACCTACTGTCCCTGGTCCTCAATTCATATTTGATTCTTGAGCCCCTTGGTCAGGCTTGATTCGCACACTCCCTCTGCAGTGACCCCGGGAG
>NW_022323004.1:0-2134 GCF_002776525.5 Piliocolobus tephrosceles
CACCAGCCCCGGGGCTACTCTCTGGTCGCTGCACCTGCCTGGGCTGCCGCTCTGCTTCCCGTCTGCACAGCAGGAGAAAAACTCCACAGAGGGTGATGTGGGCAGGGCCAGCTGTGCAGGGAGCACCAGGTCCTCGCCCTGCCTCCGTCCTCCACACTCCTCGACAGGGACTGTGCCCCTGGCTACACCCAGCGTTTTCCTCCTTTTGTCCACAGGTATGAGGTAGACGACATCGATGAAGAAGGCAGAGTGAGTGTCCAGGCCAGGGCAGGGCATGGAGCCTGGGGACAGCCTAACGGCTGGGAAGGAGCATCCCCACCTGGCCACAGGTTGACACAAGTCCCTCTACAGCCAGGAGACACACCCTGAGCTGACGCTGGATCATCCCCCTGCCCCAGTGGAAGGACAACCCCGAGATGGACCGGAGGCCTTATTTGGGCCAGGGCGGGTCATGGAACTTTGGCGAGGCAGGAGAGATAGTCAAGGAGACAATCACCTTCTCAGGATGCTGCGACCTTGGTGACCTCACGGCCAACACAGTAAGCCTCAGCATTCGCCTGGGCACTGAGTTCCTTCAAGCAAAGCTATCCCCAGTAGGGACTTTCCCTTTTGAGAACATGTGCATTTTGATTTTACCTGTCCTCAAACTGACCCTTTGCTCATTTTAATAGTAAAAACCACACCCCTGGGTGGAGATTTAAAAATGCTAATAAGACATGTGTCCTAGAAATAAGCATGTATAGCAAATGCCCATGTGCACCCAGAGGACCACCCAGATCATGCTTACTAGTGACGCCTCCTCCCACCCATTATGAACAATCGTGTAAGATTCCCATAAGGGGAGTTTTTCCTGTAGTAATCAACACTGTTCCACCCTGAGGAGAAGCCCGTTCTGAACTCACTCAAGGTGTACTGTCTTGTCTATTATGCACTTAACTTGGAAAATACAGTTTTTCTTTTGCAATATGTTACTCTGTGCTGCACTTCTTTTGCTGTACGTCTCTTGTTTAAATTATTTTATTTATTTATTTATTTATTTATTTATTTATTTATTTATTTATTATTTTAGATGGAGTGTTGCTCTGTGGCCTAGGCTGGAGTGCAGTGGTGCAATCTCGACTCACTGCAACCTCCTCCTCCTGGGTTCAAGTGATTCTCCTTCCTCAGCCTCCCGAGTAGCCGGGATTACAGGGTTCACCACCACATCTGGCTAATTTTGTATTTTTAGTAGAGACGGGGTTTCTTCATGTTGGCCAGGCTGGTCTCGAACTCCTTACTTCAGGTGATTCACCCACCTCAACTTCCCAAAGTGCTGGGATTACAGGTGCCAGCCACCGCACCCTGCCTGCTTAATTTATTTTAAACCAAGAAGAGGAGAACCCAGGTATCACAACAGCTGTCAAGCTGGGAAGGAGTGTCCCCAGCCACAGATTGACACAACCCCGAGGAAACACACCCTGAGCTGGCAGTCACGGCCTCAGTGGAAGGCCAACCCCCAGATGGACCCCAAGGCCTTGTTCCAGAGGGAGCAGTTCATCATGGCCCTGTATCCCCAAACCATCTGCTACTACCACGCCCTGATCCACACGCCCCCACAGCAGGTAAAGCAGCCTCCAGGGGAGAGGTCATTGGTGACACCAGGAACAGGCTGATTAGAGAGGCTAGTGTCCCCTTCCTTATCCCCTTTGTCCTCATCTCCCAAGCTAATGGGACCTGCCAGCGGCCCTCCGTCTTCCACTCCAGCCCCAAAGGCCACTGACCCCTTGCCAACCCTGGCAGCCTTGGCAAGCCCCAAGTCAGCGGCATTCCTTCTGCAGCCCCAGGAGAACCAGCTCTGAGATGGGAATCTCCTGCCCTGAGCCCGGGGCTTTTGCCTCCTCGTGCTCCTGGTGACATGGGACACAAGCCACCTGAGGCCAGGATCTCTGCCTGCCACCCTCTGGGCTGCCCTGGGTCTTCTGAACACAGCATCCCTGAAAGGCAACAGACCCTCCAGCTATGGCCCCACTGGGAGGGAGTCAACGCCCCTTCCTCTCCCCACCCTTTTCACTGCCCTGAGCCTCCTGCCACTGAGAAAAGAGCTCTGCAGCAGCAGGGACTGGGCCAAGACTTCTTGACCCCAGAGTGAAGGATG
>NW_022323005.1:0-2134 GCF_002776525.5 Piliocolobus tephrosceles
CATCCTTCACTCTGGGGTCAAGAAGTCTTGGCCCAGTCCCTGCTGCTGCAGAGCTCTTTTCTCAGTGGCAGGAGGCTCAGGGCAGTGAAAAGGGTGGGGAGAGGAAGGGGCGTTGACTCCCTCCCAGTGGGGCCATAGCTGGAGGGTCTGTTGCCTTTCAGGGATGCTGTGTTCAGAAGACCCAGGGCAGCCCAGAGGGTGGCAGGCAGAGATCCTGGCCTCAGGTGGCTTGTGTCCCATGTCACCAGGAGCACGAGGAGGCAAAAGCCCCGGGCTCAGGGCAGGAGATTCCCATCTCAGAGCTGGTTCTCCTGGGGCTGCAGAAGGAATGCCGCTGACTTGGGGCTTGCCAAGGCTGCCAGGGTTGGCAAGGGGTCAGTGGCCTTTGGGGCTGGAGTGGAAGACGGAGGGCCGCTGGCAGGTCCCATTAGCTTGGGAGATGAGGACAAAGGGGATAAGGAAGGGGACACTAGCCTCTCTAATCAGCCTGTTCCTGGTGTCACCAATGACCTCTCCCCTGGAGGCTGCTTTACCTGCTGTGGGGGCGTGTGGATCAGGGCGTGGTAGTAGCAGATGGTTTGGGGATACAGGGCCATGATGAACTGCTCCCTCTGGAACAAGGCCTTGGGGTCCATCTGGGGGTTGGCCTTCCACTGAGGCCGTGACTGCCAGCTCAGGGTGTGTTTCCTCGGGGTTGTGTCAATCTGTGGCTGGGGACACTCCTTCCCAGCTTGACAGCTGTTGTGATACCTGGGTTCTCCTCTTCTTGGTTTAAAATAAATTAAGCAGGCAGGGTGCGGTGGCTGGCACCTGTAATCCCAGCACTTTGGGAAGTTGAGGTGGGTGAATCACCTGAAGTAAGGAGTTCGAGACCAGCCTGGCCAACATGAAGAAACCCCGTCTCTACTAAAAATACAAAATTAGCCAGATGTGGTGGTGAACCCTGTAATCCCGGCTACTCGGGAGGCTGAGGAAGGAGAATCACTTGAACCCAGGAGGAGGAGGTTGCAGTGAGTCGAGATTGCACCACTGCACTCCAGCCTAGGCCACAGAGCAACACTCCATCTAAAATAATAAATAAATAAATAAATAAATAAATAAATAAATAAATAAATAAAATAATTTAAACAAGAGACGTACAGCAAAAGAAGTGCAGCACAGAGTAACATATTGCAAAAGAAAAACTGTATTTTCCAAGTTAAGTGCATAATAGACAAGACAGTACACCTTGAGTGAGTTCAGAACGGGCTTCTCCTCAGGGTGGAACAGTGTTGATTACTACAGGAAAAACTCCCCTTATGGGAATCTTACACGATTGTTCATAATGGGTGGGAGGAGGCGTCACTAGTAAGCATGATCTGGGTGGTCCTCTGGGTGCACATGGGCATTTGCTATACATGCTTATTTCTAGGACACATGTCTTATTAGCATTTTTAAATCTCCACCCAGGGGTGTGGTTTTTACTATTAAAATGAGCAAAGGGTCAGTTTGAGGACAGGTAAAATCAAAATGCACATGTTCTCAAAAGGGAAAGTCCCTACTGGGGATAGCTTTGCTTGAAGGAACTCAGTGCCCAGGCGAATGCTGAGGCTTACTGTGTTGGCCGTGAGGTCACCAAGGTCGCAGCATCCTGAGAAGGTGATTGTCTCCTTGACTATCTCTCCTGCCTCGCCAAAGTTCCATGACCCGCCCTGGCCCAAATAAGGCCTCCGGTCCATCTCGGGGTTGTCCTTCCACTGGGGCAGGGGGATGATCCAGCGTCAGCTCAGGGTGTGTCTCCTGGCTGTAGAGGGACTTGTGTCAACCTGTGGCCAGGTGGGGATGCTCCTTCCCAGCCGTTAGGCTGTCCCCAGGCTCCATGCCCTGCCCTGGCCTGGACACTCACTCTGCCTTCTTCATCGATGTCGTCTACCTCATACCTGTGGACAAAAGGAGGAAAACGCTGGGTGTAGCCAGGGGCACAGTCCCTGTCGAGGAGTGTGGAGGACGGAGGCAGGGCGAGGACCTGGTGCTCCCTGCACAGCTGGCCCTGCCCACATCACCCTCTGTGGAGTTTTTCTCCTGCTGTGCAGACGGGAAGCAGAGCGGCAGCCCAGGCAGGTGCAGCGACCAGAGAGTAGCCCCGGGGCTGGTG
>NW_022323006.1:0-1392 GCF_002776525.5 Piliocolobus tephrosceles
CTCCCGGGGTCACTGCAGAGGGAGTGTGCGAATCAAGCCTGACCAAGGGGCTCAAGAATCAAATATGAATTGAGGACCAGGGACAGTAGGTTATGTCTGTAATACCAGCAATTTGGGAGGTTGAGGTGGGAGGATCATTTGAACCCAGGAGTTCAAGACCAACCTGGGCAGCATAGTGAGACTCTGTTGAAAAAAATAATAATAACAAAATAAAATCAATTTTTTTTTTTTTGAGACGGAGTCTCTCTCTGTCGCCCAGGCTGGAGTGCAGTGGCACGATCTTGGCTCACTGCAAGCTCCGCCTCCCGGGCCCACGCCATTCTCCTGCCTCAGCCTCCCGAGTAGCTGGGACCACAGGCGCCTGCCACCACGCCTGGCTACTTTTTTGTATTTTTAGTAGAGATGAGGTTGTGTTAGCCAGGATGGTCTCGATCTCCTGACCTTGTGATCTGCCCACCTTGGCCTCCCAAAGTGCTAGGATTACAGGTGTGAGCCATTGCACCCGGCCAATAAAATCAGCTTTTAAAAAGAGAATAAAATATGATTTGTGGGCCAGGCAGGGTGGCTCATGCCTGTAATCCCAGTAATTTGCAAAGTTGATATCAGAGGATCACTGAAGGACAGGAGTTTGGGACCGGCCTGATCAATGTTACAAGATGCCGTCCCTACAAAAATTTGAGAAAATGATCTGCACGTGGTGGTGGGCACCTGTAGTCCCAGCTACTTGGCAAGTGAAGGCAGGAGGATTACCTGAGCCAGGAAGGTTATGGCTGCAGTTGGCTGTGACTGTGGTAATCCACTCAAGCCTGAGGGACAGAGTGAACCCTGCCTGAGAAATAAACAATTTAGTGAAATAAATTTGATTTGTTACTAGCCTGGCCAACATGGCGAAACCCCAACTCTACTGAAAGAAAACAAACAAACAAATATCGCAAGAACAGAAAACCAAATACCGCATGTTCTCATAGGTGGGAATTGAACAATGAGATCACTTGGTCACAGGAAGGGGATCATCACACACCGGGTCCTATTGTGGGGAGTGCGGGAGGAGGGATAGCATTAGGAGATATACCTAATGTAAATGATGAGTTAATGGGTGCAGCACACCAACATGGCACATGTATACATATGTAACTAACCTGCACATTGTGCACATGTATTCTAGAACTTAAAGTCTAATAAGAAAAAATGGAAAAAAAAAGAAAACAAACAAACAAAAACACATAAATTAGCGGGGTGTGGTGGTGGACGCCTGTAATCCCAGCTAGTCCGGAGGCTGAGGCAAGAGAATCTCTTGAACCGGTGTGGGAGAGGGCAAAGGTTGCAGTGAGCCAAGATCGCCCCACTTCACTCCAGCCTGGCCATAAGAGTGAAACTCCATCTCGAAAAAAT
>NW_022323007.1:0-1722 GCF_002776525.5 Piliocolobus tephrosceles
ACACCAGCCCCAGGGCTGCTCTCAGCTCCTCCTGTCCCCCTGCCCCACAGCCCCAGGATAACTACTCTATCCTGTTTGAAGACACCTCCTATGCAGAAGGCTACTCCCCTCACCTCAGTGTGGCCCAGAGGTACCTGGTGGCTTCCGAGGAGCCCAAGAAAAAGTGACGCCGGCCGGGCGCGGTGGCTCAAGCCTGTAATCCCAGCACTTTGGGAGGCCGAGACAGGCAGATCACGAGGTCAGGAGATGGAGACCATCCTAGCTAACACAGTGAAACCTCGTCTCTACTAAAAAATACAAAAAAACTAGCCAGGTGAGGTGGCGGGCGCCTGTAGTCCCAGCTACTTGGGAGGCTGAGGCAGGAAAATGGCATAAACCCGGGAGGCGGAGCTTGCAGTGAGCTGAGATCCGGCCACTGCACTCCAGCCTGGGCGACAGAGCGAGACTCCGTCTCAAAAAAAAAAAAAAGAAAAAGTGATGCCGTCCAGTGGACTCGACGTCCTCCACCATCCTGGGGCAGGACAGCAGAGGATATGCTGAGATTAAACAGATATCCCCTCTCCACACTTCTCCTGGGTTTTACTTCTCCAAATCCCTCTCCCCTCCCCAGATATGGTGACCTAGGGAGCTGGAGGCTGGGGGAGAGGTGACCATATCTGGCCCCACTGGGCATTCACTCTTTCAGCTCAGAGTTTCTCTTCCTTTCCAATACAGGCTCTACATGAACACAAATCGTATTTTATTTTAATTGAAATTTATTTTCTTCGGAGGGAGGGTCTTGCTTGTCATCCAGGCTGTAGTGTATGGGCATAATCGTAACTCATGGTATCCACAACCTCCTGGGCTGAAATGATCCTCCAGCCTCTGCTTCCCAAGTAGCTGGGACTACAGGTAAGTGCCAGCACATGTGGCTAATTACATTACATCTTTGTAGAGATGAGGTCTCACTATTTTACCAGGCTGGTCTCAAATGTGTGGCCTATTGCGATCCTCCCAGCTCAGCCTCCCAAATCGCTTGGATTGCAGACGTGAGCCACTGTGCCTGACTCAAAAATCATACTTTATTCTTGAGCCCATTGGTCATGGTAGATTCACACACTCCCTCTGGAGGGACCCCAGGAGCCACTCTCACAGCTCAGAGCGGAAGCTGAGGCTGCAGCCTGCCATCTTCTCCGCATAGTCCGCATCGAAGTGCTCATTCTGCGCCACGGTGAAGGTGGTCTTCCAGTCCCCAGCCATGCCTGGAGGAGGAAGGGAGGGAGGGAGTAAAGCTGGAGTCCCGCCCAAAGGGAGGCTCTGAGTGCCTATGGGGAGCCTCCAGCCGCTGCTCCCACCAGCCCCAAACCCACGTGCTGGCCGGCGCCCACCTTTCCTCATGAAGGGGGAGATACTGTGGTCCATGAACTCCTGGGGGATGGTGGTGTAGTTGGTCATAGGGTTCTTTTTCATCTCCCTGAATGACGTGTGTTGAACCACAAGGTCCACGGTCTCCTCTGGCAGGGAGCGCCCCACAAACTCCAGGATCTTCCAAATCTCCCTTTTGGGGTTCTGAGCAGCAGAGGCTCCTCAGTGGAGCAAAACAAAACAAGTCCCCTCTCTAACCTCAGAGGGGATCTGGCCACTTCCCCGAGAAACCCCGAAGAGCCTTGATCCCCGGGGCCCCGGTCCCTGGGGTAAAATGAATTGCTCTCTGCCCTGTGATCCCATCATGAGCTGGGCTTG
>NW_022323008.1:0-1096 GCF_002776525.5 Piliocolobus tephrosceles
CTGCCCGGGTGAAGGCCGTGGATGGGGACGAGCAGTGGATCCTGGCCGAGGTGGTCAGTTACAGCCATGCCACCAACAAGTGAGTGACACCAGCCCCGGGGCTGCTCTCTGGTCACCGAACTTGCCTGGGCTGCCGCTCCGCTTCCCATCTGCACAGCAGGAGAAAAGCTCCCCAGAGGGTGCTCCCCAGAGGCCAACTGTGCAAAGAGCACCAGGTCCTCCCCCAGCCTCACTCCCCGACAGGGACTGCACCCCTGGCTGCGTCCACGTTTTCCTCCTTTTGTCCACAGGTATGAGGTAGACGACATCGATGAAGAAGGCAAAGAGTGAGTGTCTAGGCCAGGGCAGGGCACGGAGCCTGGGGGCAGCCTAACGGCTGGGAAGGAGCATCCCCACCTGGCCACATGTTGATATAAGTCCCTCTTCTCCCAGGAGACACACCCTGAGCCGGCGCCGTGTCATCCCGCTGCCCCAGTGGAAGGCCAACCCAGAGACGGACCCCGAGGCCTTGTTCCAGAAGGAGCAGCTCGTGCTGGCCCTGTATCCCCAGACCACCTGCTTCTATCGTGCCCTGATCCACGCACCCCCACAGCGGGTAAACCAGCCTCCATGGGAGAGGCCATGGGTGATGTCAGAACAGGCTGATCAGACAGACGAGGGATCCTCTCCCCCATCCCTCCCCTTGTCCTCATCTCACAGGCTCCAAGCTGACAGCACCCACCAGCTGCCCTCCCTCTTCCACTCCAGCCACAAAGGTCACCATCCCCTTGCAAGCCCTGGGAGTCTTGGCAAGCCCCGAGTCAGCGACTTCCTTTCTGCAGCCCTAGGAGAACCAGCTCTGAGATGGGAAGCTCCTGCCCTGAGCCCCGGGCTCCTACCGCCTTGTGCTCCTGGTGACATGGGACACAAGCCACCTGAGGCTAGGATCCCTACCTGCCACCATCTGGGTTGCCCTGGGTCCCTGAAAGGCAGCAGACCCTCCAGCTATGGCCCCATTAGGAAGGGAGTCAGCGCCCCATCCTCTCCCCACCCTTTTCACTGCCCTGGGTCTCTAGCCACTGAGAAAAGAGCTCTGTAGCAGCAGGGACTGGGCCAA
>NW_022323009.1:0-11562 GCF_002776525.5 Piliocolobus tephrosceles
AGAAGTATAGTTCTATGGATGAGGTTGAAGAGGAGGTTTTCAGAATTTGGAGTCAGCACTGGTGTCTCAAATAAGCATGTGCTGTGTCCCAGGCTGCTCCACACAGGTAGGGCTGAGATATGGCAATGGGTCCTTGTTATCCTCTTCACCACAGTGGATCCAGCCAACCTTGAAGGGTGTCACTGCTCTCACTGGGTCCCAGCATCAAGGACAAAAATGGGTGAGTTAGGCAACAAATCCGAATGACTGGAATTTTCTATCCTGTTTTGCTTTTACCACATATACTGAGCTGTATCCTCTGATATTCTATCATCTTTCCAGAAATTGTATTCATTATGATGGAAAGAGAATGAATCTGTAGAAATGTTTACCTTTCTATATGAATTCATGAGTGCCTATGAATTCAGGACACTATGGATTGGAGACTCACTCCCCAGAATGAGGACAGTGAAGAGGAGATCTGGTGACACTCAGTTATCAGTCCAAGAAACATGGCTCCCTCTCCAAGGTCACCTTGCTTAGATCTTTCCCTATCAGATTATCTTAGCTGAATTTCAATAATTCTGTGAAATTTCCAGTCTGTTGTGTTTCTTCACGATATAGTTCCTATAATAAAAAGCATTCATGCATGTGAATCTGTGTGAAAATAATTTCATTTTCTCATGTTCCTCTTTTTCGTATGTGAATTGTGCCTCTTTTTTATTTATAAAAGCCTTCTTTTTAAAAATACAAACCAAAGTGTTTTAGACCTATATGTAACCTATTCCTTAGTCTAATATTATAGATATATTATAAGAGTGACTATTTTACTTGGCTTTAGAATGTTTAACAAGAAAATGAATTCTTAACTGATCAAGTCCTTGCTATTAAAATGTTTGTGTTTTTCATCATGACATTGTGTGCTTTTAAATTAATCATTTTATTTGTTGAAAAATAAAATTTATATATCTTTGCAACTAATAATAGCATTGTACATTTATGAGATTATTTTAACAGAAAAATATAGAAGAACATAGTTATTTTTATTGTAATATTACTAACTCTAGGCTGAGAAAAGGGTGAGTCCCATTGTAGTGAACTACATTATGGGTTGTTACTCACAGTTTCTTTTTGATCATATTGTTTTGGTCTCTGAGGTGAAATGACTTATTAGTTAAAATTTGTAAACTCACATGTGCATATTGTATATGTGTAGAAATTCAACACACTTTGTCTTGGAATTTCATTAAACTTCTTGAAATGACTGTAAAAAGAAGAATATACTTTGAACCCCCTTAGCATTCACCCCCCAATTTTCACCCCATTATGAAGCATAGGCAACCACGAATTCACTTTCTGTCTCCATGAATGTGACTCTTCTGGACATTTAACGTAAGTAGAATTATGCAATATGTAGCCTTTTCTGTCTGACTTTTGATTTTAAGATTCATACAAGTTGTAGCATCTAACATTTACAAATATTGTATTTCTTTTTGCCAAATAATATCCCATTATATGATATAACACGTTTTGTTCTTTTGTTTGTCTGGT
Source organism: Piliocolobus tephrosceles (assembly GCF_002776525.5). Taxonomy (NCBI): domain Eukaryota; kingdom Metazoa; phylum Chordata; class Mammalia; order Primates; family Cercopithecidae; genus Piliocolobus; species Piliocolobus tephrosceles. Next base: position 1,531 of record NW_022323009.1, read on the forward strand.
AATGGACATTTGTGTTATTTTCACTTTTTGGCTGTTATGAATAATGCTACTGAGGACTTTTATGTACAACTGTTTGTATGTATATGTGTTTTCATTTCTCTGGGTTAAATACCAAGGACTGCAATTCCTGAATTAAATAGCTCTGTGTTTATCTTTTGGTAGAACTGTCATACTGTCTTGCAAAGTAGCTGCACTGCTTTACATTTATTTCTATCAGCAGTGTATGATGATTCTAATTTCTCCACATCCACAGCAACACTTGTTATTATCTATCTTTTAAATTATAGCCATCCAAGTGTATAGGTGATATCCTACTGTGGTTTTGATTTGCATTTCCCTAATGAGTAATGATATTGATAATCTTTTCTTATGTTTTCATATGTTTTTGTATGTTTATTGTCTACTTGTGTATATCTTGTGGAAAAATATTTACTCATATTTTTGTTCATTTTCACACTAATACATTTTCTAATGAGATTTGAATTTATTTTTAGTCAATAAGTATTTATTGAGAATTTACTGTGTGCCAGTTACTGTCCTAGATATTTGAAGATATATAAATTAACCAGAGAGACAATCTCTGTTCCCATGAGTTTTACATTTGTTAGCAAAGATATTCAATGAAGATTAATTCTGTAATATATTGTCAGATATTGTAAATGCTATACAATACAGTATAATGGACATTTAAAAACCAGGCCACACACTGGAATCACTAGGAGAGCTTTAACAGCTACTGATTTCTGGCTCCACTCCCTCATCTGTGAAAATGGCTGGGCTGTAATATAGTCATCCTGTTTTTCCTATACTATGGTGCCTTGGAAGCCTTATAATTTGCATGATTATGAAAACCAGGCCTCTAAGTCAAAGGATCAGGATTTTCCCTTTATTATTAATGGGGGTGGAAATGGATGCTGCATAACTCATGGTGGGAGAATCAGTTAGCCATTTGAAGAAAAATGGAAAATTACTCTCACTTCATATCATACATCACAACAAGATGAAATGTTACACAGTCATTAAAATATATGTATACAATTTTGAATAAAATCTATTTGGTTATTAACTCAACCAAAAAGAAACACGTCAAATGCTTTTTGTGCTATGTTCTGGGGAGATAGTGATGAACCTGATAAAATATATTACATTTTCTTACAGTTCACTGGAGGGACCAAAAAGCCAAATACAATGTAGTGAATAACAAGTAAAATCGGATGCTGTAAGAGCACATGGTAGTAATATCACGGGCTTCCTGGGAAAGGCCATAGTCTAAGCTGAACTCTGAAAATTTAATATGAATTACCAAGGTGACCTTTGAGTAATCTATTCTGGCCAGGAGGAGTCTAGAAGTAAAGAAGATGTTTCAGAAATTCCCGTTGAGTATGATTGGAGATAAAGAGAACTAACACTATGTTATTACTTATAAGGGTGTGTGTGTGTGTGTGTGTGTGTGTGTGTGTGTGATGGAGAGAGGGAGTACAGGGAATAAGGAAGCAAAGTTGGATGTGGCTTTTACACTGTGGTTTTGTGATCCAAGCAAACCAACAAATAAGAATAACTTGAGTAAATGTGTTTCAATCCCTGCCCAGAAACAACCATTCTCTTCATAAGAACAATGACACCCCTGCACACTGGAATAGATGCACTCAACTATTATGTAGCTGATACTTTTTGGAGAGATAAGAAGAAAAGCAAAGAAACAAAACATAAAAATAAGTGAAAACCAATTCATCGATAAATGTATAAATGACTTGCTAAACATGGCTCAAGTTGATGGACAGTTACTTGGAAATAAAGAACACTCACACAAAAATGTTTTTATTCCTTTCTTCTTGGACTACAGGTATAAACAGATGTCAAAATCCAAGAAGAGGAGTTGCGTAGTAGAAATAAAACAGGCTACAAAATGTGACACACTTGGGTTTGAATCCTTTCCTGACACATTCTAATTGTGGAAATTGCTCAACCTTTTAGCATCTCAATTTCCATATGTTTAGAATAGGCAAAATGCACTTTATCTCAGAAGGTTGTTGGGGGATTTAAATGAGGTGTTGTACCTAAAGTATTTAATTACATAAGTGCAATTTCCTCACTTTTTCTCTCTTTCCTTCTACCTTCAAAAAGTTTAACCTCTTTTCTCTATACCATGCAGACTTGTAGGTCACCTGATCAATGTGATTTACAGACTTGGGCCTCTTAGTGCAAAAAAAAAAGGATTTCCACTCCATTACCTTAATTACATTAATTAGCTTTACCTAATTAGCTCATTGGGATCACATAATTTCTGGAATAGCCTGGGCACCTTAATGAAATAACTTGAAAATAAACATGAGCCCCAGAAGTTTATCATCTTAGAAGATACGTAAGAAGTAGAAGTAGCTAAAATGTTTATTAGAATCTCAACTCCTTCTTTAATGATTTTTTGGTGAGTAAATTATTATTATTATTTTTTGCTTAGGTGCTTAGGAGAAACTCACTCAAGAAAATTCACCATTTTAAAGTGTACAATTCAGTGATATTTAGTATGTTCACATTTTTGTACAACAACCACCTCTATCTAGTTCCAAAATATTTTCATCTTCCCAAAGGAAACACAATTCCCATTAAGTGGGAACATCCTATTTCCCTTTATTCCCATTTCCTGAGAGTCATCAGTTTGCTTTCTGACTCTAGAAATTTACCTATTCTGCAAATTATATATATATGGAATTATACAATATATAACCTTTTGTTTCTATCTTCTTTCATGTAAAAATGTTTTAGCAGTTTGTCTATATTGTAGCATGTATCTACTTCATTCATTTTATGACTAATATTCCATTGTATGTATACACAACATTTTATTTATCCATTTATTTATTGACTAACATTTGGGTTTTTTCTGCCTTTTAGCAATTGTGAATACTGTTCCTATGAACTTTTGTTTAAAAAACAGTAGTCCCATCTTTTTTAACTTTTATTTTAGGTTCAAGGGTACATGTGCAGGTTCATTATACTGGTGTCCAGATTGTTTCATCACCCAGATAATATGCCTATAGATAATTTTTGATCATCACTCTCCTCCACCTTCCACCCTCAAGTTGGTTTCAGTGTCTGTTGTTCCCTTTTTTGTGTCCATATGTTCTTGATGTTTAACTTCCACTTATAAGTTAGAACATGCAAATATAAATTTTATGAGTATATTTTATTTTAAATAACTCTTACTAATTCAGTGGAAAAAATAATCTATGTCATCTTGCCACCCTATGCCTTTTAATTGGAGCATTTAGCCCATTTACATTCAAAGTTAGCACAGAAATACCATTTGACCCAGCAATCCCATTATGGGTATATACCCAAAGGAATATAAATTATTCTATTATAAGGATACATGCACATGTATGTTCATTGCAGTGCTATTCACAGTAGCAAAGACATGGAATCAACCCAAATGCCCATCAGTGATAGACTGGATAAAGAAAATGTGCCACATATTTACCATGAAAGCCACATATTTACCATGCAGCCATAAAAAGGAATGAGATCATGCCCTTTGCAGGGACATGGATGGAGCTGGAAGTCATTATTTTCAGCAAACTAACTCAGGAACAGAAAACCAAACACCACATGTTCTCACTTATAAGTGGGAGCTGAATGATGAGAACACATGGACACACGGGGGGAACAACACACACTGGGGACTCTTGGTGGGCGCAGGAGGATGGAGAACATCAAGAGGAAAAGCTGATGGATGCTAGGCTTAATACTTAGGTGATGGGTTAATCAGTGCAGCAAATCACCATGGCAGACTTTTAACTATGTAATAAATGTACACATCCTGCACATGTACCTGGAGCTTCAAATAAAAGTTGATGAAAAACTAAAACCAAATTTAGTATAGATATAGATATGATTTCTCACTGTCCTTAGCTGTTTATTATCTAGACTTGTCTGTGTGTTTGCTTTGTAGTCTCACTGGTCTGTGTACTTAAGTGTGTTTGTGTGGTGGCTGGTAATGATGTTTTCTTTTTATGTGTGGCATTCCCTTAAGGATCTCTTATAAGACAGGTCTTGTGGTAACAACTTCCCATAGCATGTACTTGTCTGAAAATGATCCTATTTCTCCTTTGCTCATGAAGCTTAGTTTGGTTGAATATGAAGTTCATGGTTGAAAAATCTTTTCTTTAGGAATGTTGAATATAGGTCCTCATTCTCTCGTCTTCGTCTTGTAGGGCTTTTTTTTTTTTTTTTTTCCTGAAATGTGTGCTGTTAACCTGATGGGATTCCCTTTGTGTGTCACCTGCCTCCTTCTTTCTAGTTGCCTTTAACATTTTTTCTTTCATTTCAACCTTGAACAATTTGATGATTATATGTCTTGGGGATGATGATCTTCTTGTGTAGTATTTCATAGGGGTTTCTGAATTTGAATGTTAGCATCTCTCATGAGGCTGGAGAAATGTTAATGGATAGTGTTCTGAAATATGTTTTTCAAATTGCTTACTTTTTCTCCTTTTCTTTGAAGGATGCCAATGAGTCATAGTTTAGTCTCTACATAAGCCCATGTTTCTCAGAGATTTTGTTCATTCTTTTTTATTGTTTTTCTGTATTTTTGTCTGGGTTACTTTGAAAAGCAAGTCTTCAAGCTCTGAGATTCTTTCCTCACCTTGGTCAATTCTGCTGTTAATAGTTGTGGTTGTGTTCTGAAATTCTCAAAATGAGTTTTCCAGCTCTATTAGCTCAGTTTACTTCTTTCTTAAAACGACAATTTCATCTTTTATTTCCTGTATTGTTTTACTGTATTTCTTAGAATTATTTGATTGAGTTTTGACTTTCTCATGAATATCAGTGATCTTTATTCCTATTCATATTCTGAATTCCGTTTCTGTCATTTCAGCCATCTCAGCCTGGTTAAGAACCATTGCCGGGGAACTAGTGTGGTTGTCTGGAGGTTATAAGACATTTTGGATTTTTGAGTAGCCAGAGACCTTGCACTGGTTCTTTCTCATCTTTGTTGGATGATGTTCCATCAGTCCTTGAAGTTACTGTCCTTCAGATGGGTTTTCTTTCATAGTTTTATCTTCTTTGATGTGATTGCAGGTTTGATTGTGGTATAAGTTAGATTCAGCCGATGGCCCTCATTTGTGGTAGATTTGGAGGGGCCCAAGATTCAGGTCAGCAATCCTGAGCTGTATGCTCTAACTCTGAGGGGAAAATACCAGGACCCCAGCCTTGGTATCTGTCCCCTCAGGTTTAGAAACTCGATGCACTCGATGGGTCAATATGTTCCTGGGCTGCTGGTCACAACACTCCGAATGGTGGTACGAGCCAAAGTGTTTCTTCGGGTGGTGGAGGCAAAATCTGTTCTCATTTGCATGTGTCAGCACCATCAACAGCATGCTGAGGTGCACACTTGTCAGTTGGGGTGGGTCACTAGTGTGTCTGGGGCTGCCAGCCTCCCTGTGGGCACTGGCAGCAACAGTGGTGACAGCATAAGGAGGAGGGCATTGAGGGGGAGGACAGAGGGAAGGGGACAGGATCACTGGGTTCTGTGTGCATGTTCACAGCCCACACATATGAGAAAGTTGAAACTCAAGACATTGAGCAACCTTACCTCTGTGGCTTTTCTGAGATCATCCCACACTTCAGCTCTCCCAGAATGGTTTTGCATGCTTCCAGTGGCTCCACAGTTCTGGGATATTGAGGGTGTCTCTGGCTCTGACAACACTTTTTTGTTCAGCCTTGCCCTTGTGGGAGGCCTGAGTGGTGGCTCTGCTTTGAGACAAGTGTCTCCCTGGGCCCCCTGGCTTTTAAGTACATCCTCTGAAATATAAGTACAGGCTATCATGGCCCCACAGCTCTTGCATTCTGCACATCTGAAATGTCAGCACCATGTGGACATAGCCTAAGGTTACTGCTTGCACCCTCTCAAGATACATTTGGGCCCACTTGTGACATACCATAGTGCCACAAAGGTTTATGGATTGTATCTTTCAGAGCAGCAAGTTGAGCTACACCTGAGGCCACTGGAACCATAGCAAGAGTTGCTGAAGAGTGCTATGCCAGGGTGCATGAAGTAGAGTCCTGAATCATCCCTGGGCAACAGAGATGGAGATGGAAGAGTGCCCTGGGACCATCTCAGAAAAGCATTCGTCCCTCATAGAACTCTGGGCCTAGGATAAAATGGGCATCCTCAAAGATCTCTAGAATGCTTTCAGGGCCATTTTCTTGTTGTTTGGATGATTATCAACTAGCTCCCTTCTATTCATGCTAATCTCTTTAGTAACCAGTCACTCAGCCACACCCTTGTTTTGTTCTCATATACATACTGTTTTGCTCTTTATGTGGCCAGGCTATGAATTTTTCAAATCTTTCTGTTCTGCATCCATTTCAATTATTAATTCTATCCATAAACTATTCTTTTGCTCCAACATCTCATTGTAAGTGGCCAACAGTCAGCATGCAGCAGGCTGAATACTTTACTGCTTGGACATTTCTTCTGTCAGATATCCTAGTTCATCCTTAATATCAGCCTTCCACAAAGTCCGTAAACACAGACAAAATTCCTACAAGTTGTTTGTCACTATATAACAAGGACAGCCTTTATTCCAGTTTCCAGTACCTTGTGCCTCACTTCCATCTGAGACCTCCTCAGAATGGACTCTACTGTCCACATTTCTATCAGCATTCTGGTTATGACCATTTAAGTAATTTCTTCTTTTTATTTTTTAGTTTGTATTTATCTCCCGGGGTACTTGCGCACAACATGCAGGTTTGTTACATATGTGTACATGTGCCATGTTGGTGTGCTGTACCTGTTAACTCATCATTTACATTAGGTATATCTCCTAATGCTATCCCTCTCCCCACCCCACGACAGGTCCTGGTGTGTGATGTTCCCCACCCTGTGTCCAAGTATTCTCATTGTTCAATTCCCACCTATGAGTGAGAACACGCGGTGTTTGTGTTTTCTGTCCTTGAGATAGTTTGCTCAGAATTATGGTTTCCAGCTTCATCCATGTCCCTGCAAAGGACATGAACTCATCCTTTTTTATGACTCCATAGTATTCCATGGTGCATATGTGCCACATTTTCTTAATCCAGTATGTCATTGATGGACATGTGGGTTGATTCCAAGTCTTTGCTATTGTGAATAGTGCTGCAATCAACATACGTGTGCATGTGTCTTTATAGCAGCATTATTTATAATCCTTTGGGTATATGCCCAGTAATGGGATGGCTGGGTCAAAAGGTATTTCTAGTTCTAGATCCTTGAGGAGTCACCACACTGTCTTCCACAATGGTTGAACTAGTTTACAGTCCCACCAACAGTGTAAGTAATTTCTATGAAAATTCATACTTTCTCCAGTCTCTCATATCCTGAACTTGTACTAAAATTATCTTTAATGTTCTATTTATGGCAACCCAGGCTTTTTTCTAACCTGTTCCTTCAAACTCTTTGGGTTTCTACCCATTATCTAGTTTGAAAGCTCTTTTTACATCTTCAGATATTTATTTTTATTTTCAATTCTGGTGCAGGATGCGCAGGTTTGTTACATAGGTAAACGTGTTCCATGGTGATTTGCTGCACCTGTCAACCCATCATCCAGCTTTTGAACCCAGAATGCATTAGCTATTTTTCCTAATGCTCTTCTGCTGCTCACCCCACCCCCTGACAGGTCCCAGTGTGTGTTGTTCCCCTCCCTGTGTTCAGGTGTTTCATTGTTCAGTTCCCACTTATAAGCGAGATCATGTGGTATTTGGTTTTCTGTTCATGCATTAGTTTCCTGGTGATAATGACTTTCAGCTTCATCTATGTTCCTGCAATGGACATGATCTTATTCTTTTTTATGGTTGCATAGTATTGCATGGTGTATATGTCCCACATTTCTTTATGCCATATTTTTTATTAGCAACAGCCCCACATCGTGGTACCAAATTTTCTGTTCTAATCAATTTTCTGTAGCTATAACAGAATACCTAAGACACGGGAATTTATGTTTATAAAGGTTTATTTTGACTCACAGTTCTGGAGGCTGAGGAGTCCAAGATAGGCCGCATCTGCTGGATCACTGGTGAAGACCTCATGCTGTCTGATAACATGGTGGAAGCCATTATAGGACAAGAGAGGTGCACTGAGAAGGAAACTGGATTTTATATTAGACCCATTCTTGTGATAACTAACCCACTTCTGCAATAACCCATTAATTGATTAATCCATGAATGGGTTAATCCATTCATGAAGGCAGAGGCCTCATGACCCAATCACTTTTCAATGACACCACTCCCCAACACTATTACATTTAGGAATAAGATTCAACTGTGAGTTTCACAGGGGACAAATATTCAAGCCCAAGCAGGTGTAGTTTAGGCATTCTAATTTATTATTTTGCATGTGTATATCCAGTTGGTCCAATACCAAAATGACAGTTGAAAAGGCTGTGCTTTGCCCATTAAATTGTCTTGGCATCCATGTTGAAAATCACTTGACAATATATTCAAGGGTTTGTATCTGGGCTTCTCATTATATTTCATTGGTCTATATGTCTGTCTTTATATTTGTACGTCTATACATTTTGATTACTGAAGTTTTATAGTGTTTTTAAAGAAGTATAAGTCCTTCAAATTGGGTTTTCTTTTTCAATATTGTTTTGGCTATCTGGGTTCCTTAAGTTTTGATATTAATTTTAGGATGGAATTTTCTATTTCTGCAACAAAACATCATTGAGATTTTGATAGAAATTACATTGAATTTGAAGATATCTGTATACTGTAAGTAGTACTGACATCTTAATAATATTGCTTCCAATTTATGAACATGGGATATCTTTTAATCTATTTATGTTTTCTTTAACTTCTCTAGTAATCTTTTGTACTTTTCATTGTAAAAGTCTTTGCCTCCTTGATTAAGTTTACTCATAAGCATTTTATTGATGATATTTAGGTGAAATAGTTTTCTTAATTTCCTTTTCAGACTGGTAATTGCTAGTTTATAGAAATACTTTCTGATTTTTTATATGATGATCTTGTATCTTGCACCTTTGCAGAATTTGTTTTTAGCTTTAATAGTCTATGAATTCCTTTGTATTTTCTACATATAAGATCATGTTATCTGCAAATAGTTTAGCTGCTTTTTTCCAATTTTAATGTATTTTATTTATTTTTTCTTCCTTAATTGTTCTGGCTAGAACTTCCATTACAATGGTGAGTAGCAGTGGTAAAGGCTGTCATCTCCATTCTGTTCTTGGCTGTACACATTATCCATTTTTACAATTAAGCATAATTAGCTCTTGATGTTTTGTGAATGCTCAAAATCAGTTTCAAGAAATTTCCTTCTATTTTTAACTTTTGGGTGTTTTTTCATGAAAGATTATTTGACTTTGTCATATACATTTTCTGCATCAATTGAAATTATCATTTTTTCTTTTTCTATTATTAATGTGGTGCATTATATTCATTGAATTTTGTATATTGAACTATCTTTACCCCTAGATAATTTCCACTTGGTTATAACATGTAATTCTTTCATAGGTTGCTAGACTCAACCTATTATAAGTCTTTTTTAGGTTGTTTAATAGCATATTCCCATCAGTTGCTGTATTATTTTCCATTGGAAGTTTTTAAATTGTTTTTCCAATTTTTTTTAACTGTTTATAGACGTGTTCAGATTTTTAAAAAGATCTTCCTGAATCAATTGTGGTAGTTTGCATTTCTAGGAATTTGTCTATGTTATCTAGGATACATAATTTATTGGTGTGAATTTCTCATACTATTCTCCTTCTACAAAATAAATTTGTGTGCATTTGAGATTCACAAGTAATGATTTGAGATACACGTGCCAGCATACCTAATTTTAATGCACTTTGCAGATATTGCACTCTTTACAAATTGAAAGTTTGTAGCAATTTTTCATCAAGCAAGTCTTCCCACAGATGAGTGCTACCACAAGTAGAATTATTTTGTCATTTTGTCTTCCAGTGGTTTGCTGGTAGTACCTAAGAATATAATTAATCTATAAATAACCTTGGGCAGTATGGCCATTTTCACGATATTGAT
>NW_022323010.1:0-1722 GCF_002776525.5 Piliocolobus tephrosceles
CAAGCCCAGCTCATGATGGGATCACAGGGCAGAGAGCAATTCATTTTACCCCAGGGACCGGGGCCCCGGGGATCAAGGCTCTTCGGGGTTTCTCGGGGAAGTGGCCAGATCCCCTCTGAGGTTAGAGAGGGGACTTGTTTTGTTTTGCTCCACTGAGGAGCCTCTGCTGCTCAGAACCCCAAAAGGGAGATTTGGAAGATCCTGGAGTTTGTGGGGCGCTCCCTGCCAGAGGAGACCGTGGACCTTGTGGTTCAACACACGTCATTCAGGGAGATGAAAAAGAACCCTATGACCAACTACACCACCATCCCCCAGGAGTTCATGGACCACAGTATCTCCCCCTTCATGAGGAAAGGTGGGCGCCGGCCAGCACGTGGGTTTGGGGCTGGTGGGAGCAGCGGCTGGAGGCTCCCCATAGGCACTCAGAGCCTCCCTTTGGGCGGGACTCCAGCTTTACTCCCTCCCTCCCTTCCTCCTCCAGGCATGGCTGGGGACTGGAAGACCACCTTCACCGTGGCGCAGAATGAGCACTTCGATGCGGACTATGCGGAGAAGATGGCAGGCTGCAGCCTCAGCTTCCGCTCTGAGCTGTGAGAGTGGCTCCTGGGGTCCCTCCAGAGGGAGTGTGTGAATCTACCATGACCAATGGGCTCAAGAATAAAGTATGATTTTTGAGTCAGGCACAGTGGCTCACGTCTGCAATCCAAGCGATTTGGGAGGCTGAGCTGGGAGGATCGCAATAGGCCACACATTTGAGACCAGCCTGGTAAAATAGTGAGACCTCATCTCTACAAAGATGTAATGTAATTAGCCACATGTGCTGGCACTTACCTGTAGTCCCAGCTACTTGGGAAGCAGAGGCTGGAGGATCATTTCAGCCCAGGAGGTTGTGGATACCATGAGTTACGATTATGCCCATACACTACAGCCTGGATGACAAGCAAGACCCTCCCTCCGAAGAAAATAAATTTCAATTAAAATAAAATACGATTTGTGTTCATGTAGAGCCTGTATTGGAAAGGAAGAGAAACTCTGAGCTGAAAGAGTGAATGCCCAGTGGGGCCAGATATGGTCACCTCTCCCCCAGCCTCCAGCTCCCTAGGTCACCATATCTGGGGAGGGGAGAGGGATTTGGAGAAGTAAAACCCAGGAGAAGTGTGGAGAGGGGATATCTGTTTAATCTCAGCATATCCTCTGCTGTCCTGCCCCAGGATGGTGGAGGACGTCGAGTCCACTGGACGGCATCACTTTTTCTTTTTTTTTTTTTTGAGACGGAGTCTCGCTCTGTCGCCCAGGCTGGAGTGCAGTGGCCGGATCTCAGCTCACTGCAAGCTCCGCCTCCCGGGTTTATGCCATTTTCCTGCCTCAGCCTCCCAAGTAGCTGGGACTACAGGCGCCCGCCACCTCACCTGGCTAGTTTTTTTGTATTTTTTAGTAGAGACGAGGTTTCACTGTGTTAGCTAGGATGGTCTCCATCTCCTGACCTCGTGATCTGCCTGTCTCGGCCTCCCAAAGTGCTGGGATTACAGGCTTGAGCCACCGCGCCCGGCCGGCGTCACTTTTTCTTGGGCTCCTCGGAAGCCACCAGGTACCTCTGGGCCACACTGAGGTGAGGGGAGTAGCCTTCTGCATAGGAGGTGTCTTCAAACAGGATAGAGTAGTTATCCTGGGGCTGTGGGGCAGGGGGACAGGAGGAGCTGAGAGCAGCCCTGGGGCTGGTGT
>NW_022323011.1:0-1096 GCF_002776525.5 Piliocolobus tephrosceles
TTGGCCCAGTCCCTGCTGCTACAGAGCTCTTTTCTCAGTGGCTAGAGACCCAGGGCAGTGAAAAGGGTGGGGAGAGGATGGGGCGCTGACTCCCTTCCTAATGGGGCCATAGCTGGAGGGTCTGCTGCCTTTCAGGGACCCAGGGCAACCCAGATGGTGGCAGGTAGGGATCCTAGCCTCAGGTGGCTTGTGTCCCATGTCACCAGGAGCACAAGGCGGTAGGAGCCCGGGGCTCAGGGCAGGAGCTTCCCATCTCAGAGCTGGTTCTCCTAGGGCTGCAGAAAGGAAGTCGCTGACTCGGGGCTTGCCAAGACTCCCAGGGCTTGCAAGGGGATGGTGACCTTTGTGGCTGGAGTGGAAGAGGGAGGGCAGCTGGTGGGTGCTGTCAGCTTGGAGCCTGTGAGATGAGGACAAGGGGAGGGATGGGGGAGAGGATCCCTCGTCTGTCTGATCAGCCTGTTCTGACATCACCCATGGCCTCTCCCATGGAGGCTGGTTTACCCGCTGTGGGGGTGCGTGGATCAGGGCACGATAGAAGCAGGTGGTCTGGGGATACAGGGCCAGCACGAGCTGCTCCTTCTGGAACAAGGCCTCGGGGTCCGTCTCTGGGTTGGCCTTCCACTGGGGCAGCGGGATGACACGGCGCCGGCTCAGGGTGTGTCTCCTGGGAGAAGAGGGACTTATATCAACATGTGGCCAGGTGGGGATGCTCCTTCCCAGCCGTTAGGCTGCCCCCAGGCTCCGTGCCCTGCCCTGGCCTAGACACTCACTCTTTGCCTTCTTCATCGATGTCGTCTACCTCATACCTGTGGACAAAAGGAGGAAAACGTGGACGCAGCCAGGGGTGCAGTCCCTGTCGGGGAGTGAGGCTGGGGGAGGACCTGGTGCTCTTTGCACAGTTGGCCTCTGGGGAGCACCCTCTGGGGAGCTTTTCTCCTGCTGTGCAGATGGGAAGCGGAGCGGCAGCCCAGGCAAGTTCGGTGACCAGAGAGCAGCCCCGGGGCTGGTGTCACTCACTTGTTGGTGGCATGGCTGTAACTGACCACCTCGGCCAGGATCCACTGCTCGTCCCCATCCACGGCCTTCACCCGGGCAG
>NW_022323012.1:0-1226 GCF_002776525.5 Piliocolobus tephrosceles
CGTTGGGCGATCACTCTTTCAGCTCAGGGTTTCTCTTGGCTTGAAATAGAGACTCTGCATTGAATACAAGTCATAGTTTTGTTGTTGTTGTTGTTGTTGTTATTGTTGTTTTAAGACTGAGTCTTGCTCTATCGCCCAGCCTGGAGCACAGTGGCATGATCCTGGCTCAGTGAAACCTCCACCTCCTCGGTTCAATTGATTCTCGCACCTCAGCCTCCGGAGTAGGTGGGATTACAGGTGCACACCACCATGCCCAGCTAATTTTTGTATTTTTAGTAGAGATGGGGTTTCGCCATGATGGCCGGGCTGCTCTTGAATTCCTGACCTCAAGTGATCCGCCAGGCTGAAGTGCTGAGATTACAGGCATAAGCCACTGAGCCCAGCTCAAATAAAAATAATATTTAGTTTAATTTAATTATTTATCTATTTTCAAGGCAGAGTTTTGCTCTTATGCCCAGGCTGGAGTGAAGTGGCGCGATCTTGGTTCACTGCAATGGCTGTCCCTGGGTTGAAGCGATTCTCCTGCCTCAGCCTCCGGAGTAGCTGAGATTACAAGTGCCTGTCACCATGCTCGGCTCATTTTTATGTGTTTTTTTTTTTTTGCTTGTTTGTTTTTGTTTTGTTTGTTTGTTTGTTTTAGTAGAGACGGGGTTTCACCATGCTGGCCAGACTGGTCCTGAATCATAATTTATTTTATTTAAATTTTATTTATTTATTTCTCAAGGCAAGGTTCACTCTGTCCCTCAGGCTTGAGTACATTACCCTAGTCACAGCCAACTGCAGCCACAACCTTCCTGGCTCAGGTGATCCTCCTGCCTTCTCTTGCCAAGTAGCTGGGACTACAGGTGCCCACCACCACGTGCAGATCATTTTCTCAAATTTTTGTAGGGATGGCGTCTTGTAATGCTGACCAGGCTGGTCCCAAACTCCTCTCCTCCAGTGATCCTCTGGCCTCAGCTTCGCAAATTGCTGGGATTATAGACATGAGCCACTCTGCCTGGCCCACAAATCATATTTTATTGTTTTTGTTAAAATTGATTTTATTTTGTTATTATTATTATTTTTTTCAACAGAATCTCACTATGTTGCCCAGGTTGGTCTTGAACTCCTGGGTTCAAATGATCATCCCACCTCAACCTCCCAAATTGCTGGGATTACAGATATGACCTACTGTCCCTGCCCCTCAATGCATATTTGATTCTTGAGCTGCTTGGTCAGGCTTGATT
>NW_022323013.1:0-1226 GCF_002776525.5 Piliocolobus tephrosceles
AATCAAGCCTGACCAAGCAGCTCAAGAATCAAATATGCATTGAGGGGCAGGGACAGTAGGTCATATCTGTAATCCCAGCAATTTGGGAGGTTGAGGTGGGATGATCATTTGAACCCAGGAGTTCAAGACCAACCTGGGCAACATAGTGAGATTCTGTTGAAAAAAATAATAATAATAACAAAATAAAATCAATTTTAACAAAAACAATAAAATATGATTTGTGGGCCAGGCAGAGTGGCTCATGTCTATAATCCCAGCAATTTGCGAAGCTGAGGCCAGAGGATCACTGGAGGAGAGGAGTTTGGGACCAGCCTGGTCAGCATTACAAGACGCCATCCCTACAAAAATTTGAGAAAATGATCTGCACGTGGTGGTGGGCACCTGTAGTCCCAGCTACTTGGCAAGAGAAGGCAGGAGGATCACCTGAGCCAGGAAGGTTGTGGCTGCAGTTGGCTGTGACTAGGGTAATGTACTCAAGCCTGAGGGACAGAGTGAACCTTGCCTTGAGAAATAAATAAATAAAATTTAAATAAAATAAATTATGATTCAGGACCAGTCTGGCCAGCATGGTGAAACCCCGTCTCTACTAAAACAAACAAACAAACAAAACAAAAACAAACAAGCAAAAAAAAAAAAACACATAAAAATGAGCCGAGCATGGTGACAGGCACTTGTAATCTCAGCTACTCCGGAGGCTGAGGCAGGAGAATCGCTTCAACCCAGGGACAGCCATTGCAGTGAACCAAGATCGCGCCACTTCACTCCAGCCTGGGCATAAGAGCAAAACTCTGCCTTGAAAATAGATAAATAATTAAATTAAACTAAATATTATTTTTATTTGAGCTGGGCTCAGTGGCTTATGCCTGTAATCTCAGCACTTCAGCCTGGCGGATCACTTGAGGTCAGGAATTCAAGAGCAGCCCGGCCATCATGGCGAAACCCCATCTCTACTAAAAATACAAAAATTAGCTGGGCATGGTGGTGTGCACCTGTAATCCCACCTACTCCGGAGGCTGAGGTGCGAGAATCAATTGAACCGAGGAGGTGGAGGTTTCACTGAGCCAGGATCATGCCACTGTGCTCCAGGCTGGGCGATAGAGCAAGACTCAGTCTTAAAACAACAATAACAACAACAACAACAACAACAAAACTATGACTTGTATTCAATGCAGAGTCTCTATTTCAAGCCAAGAGAAACCCTGAGCTGAAAGAGTGATCGCCCAACG
>NW_022323014.1:0-1397 GCF_002776525.5 Piliocolobus tephrosceles
CACCAGCCCCGGGGCTACTCTCTGGTCGCTGCACCTGCCTGGGCTGCTGCTCTACTCCCTGTCTGCACAGCTGGAGAAAAGCTCCCGAGGGTGATGTGGGCGGGGCCAGCTGTGCAGGGAGCACCAGGTCTCGCCCTGCCTCCGTCCTCCACACTCCTCGACAGGGACTGTGCCCCTGGCTACACCCAGCGTTTTCCTCCTTTTGTCCGCAGGTATGAGGTAGATGACATCGATGAAGAAGGCAAAGAGGGAGTGTCCAGGCCAGGGCTGGACACGGAGCCTGGGGGCAGCCTAACAGCTGGGAAGGAGCATCCCCACCCAGCCACAAGTTGACACAAGTCCCTCTATAGCCAGGAGACACACTCTGAGCTGATGCTAGATCATCCCGCTGCCCCAGTGGAAGGCCAACCCCGAGATGGACCCGGAGGCCTTGTTCCAGAAGGAGCAGCTCATGCTAGCCGTGTATCCCCAGACCACCTGCTTCTACCACGCCCTGATCCACGTGCCCCCACAGCGAGTAAAGCAGCCACCATGGGAGAGGCCATGGATGATGTCAGGAACAGGCTGATCAGACATGCGGGAGGTCCTTGTTTGGACCAAGGCAGGGCATGGAGCCCAGGTGAGGCAGGAGAGGTAGTCAAGAAGACAACCACCTTCTCAGGATGCTGCGACCTTGGTGACCTCACGGCCAACACAGTAAGCCTCAGCATTCGCCTGGTCACTGAGCTCAAGCAAAGCTATCCCCAGTAGGGACTGTCCCTTTTGAGAACATGTGCATTTTGATTTTACCTGTCCTCAAACTGACCCTTTGCTCATTTTAATAGTAAAAACTACACCCCTGGGTGGAGATTTAAAATGCTAATGAGACATGTGTCCTAGGAACAGGCATGTATAGCAAATGCCCATGTGCACCCAGAGGACCACCCAGATCATGCTTGCTAGTGACACCTCTTCCCACCCATTATGAAAAATTGTGTTTGCTAGTGACACCTCTTCCCACCCATTATGAAAAATTGTGTAACATTCCCATAAGGGGAGTTTTCCTGCGGTAATTAACACTGACCCACCCTGACAAGAAGCCCGTTCTGAACTCGCTCAAGGTGTATTGTCTACTATACACTTAATTTTCAAAATACAGTTTTTTCTTTTGCAATAAGTTACTTTATGCTGCACTTCTTTTGCTGTGTGTTTCCTGCTTATTTTATTTTGTTTATTTATTTATTTATTTTTCAAGACAGAGTCTTGCTCTGTCACCCAGGCTGGTGGGCAGTGGCACGATCTCGGTTCACTACGATTCTCTTGCCTCAGCCTCCTGAGTAACTGGGATTACAAGTGTGCGCCAACACTACTGGTTAATTTTGTATTTTTAGTAGAGATGGAGTTTCACCATGTTGGCC
>NW_022323015.1:0-1397 GCF_002776525.5 Piliocolobus tephrosceles
GGCCAACATGGTGAAACTCCATCTCTACTAAAAATACAAAATTAACCAGTAGTGTTGGCGCACACTTGTAATCCCAGTTACTCAGGAGGCTGAGGCAAGAGAATCGTAGTGAACCGAGATCGTGCCACTGCCCACCAGCCTGGGTGACAGAGCAAGACTCTGTCTTGAAAAATAAATAAATAAATAAACAAAATAAAATAAGCAGGAAACACACAGCAAAAGAAGTGCAGCATAAAGTAACTTATTGCAAAAGAAAAAACTGTATTTTGAAAATTAAGTGTATAGTAGACAATACACCTTGAGCGAGTTCAGAACGGGCTTCTTGTCAGGGTGGGTCAGTGTTAATTACCGCAGGAAAACTCCCCTTATGGGAATGTTACACAATTTTTCATAATGGGTGGGAAGAGGTGTCACTAGCAAACACAATTTTTCATAATGGGTGGGAAGAGGTGTCACTAGCAAGCATGATCTGGGTGGTCCTCTGGGTGCACATGGGCATTTGCTATACATGCCTGTTCCTAGGACACATGTCTCATTAGCATTTTAAATCTCCACCCAGGGGTGTAGTTTTTACTATTAAAATGAGCAAAGGGTCAGTTTGAGGACAGGTAAAATCAAAATGCACATGTTCTCAAAAGGGACAGTCCCTACTGGGGATAGCTTTGCTTGAGCTCAGTGACCAGGCGAATGCTGAGGCTTACTGTGTTGGCCGTGAGGTCACCAAGGTCGCAGCATCCTGAGAAGGTGGTTGTCTTCTTGACTACCTCTCCTGCCTCACCTGGGCTCCATGCCCTGCCTTGGTCCAAACAAGGACCTCCCGCATGTCTGATCAGCCTGTTCCTGACATCATCCATGGCCTCTCCCATGGTGGCTGCTTTACTCGCTGTGGGGGCACGTGGATCAGGGCGTGGTAGAAGCAGGTGGTCTGGGGATACACGGCTAGCATGAGCTGCTCCTTCTGGAACAAGGCCTCCGGGTCCATCTCGGGGTTGGCCTTCCACTGGGGCAGCGGGATGATCTAGCATCAGCTCAGAGTGTGTCTCCTGGCTATAGAGGGACTTGTGTCAACTTGTGGCTGGGTGGGGATGCTCCTTCCCAGCTGTTAGGCTGCCCCCAGGCTCCGTGTCCAGCCCTGGCCTGGACACTCCCTCTTTGCCTTCTTCATCGATGTCATCTACCTCATACCTGCGGACAAAAGGAGGAAAACGCTGGGTGTAGCCAGGGGCACAGTCCCTGTCGAGGAGTGTGGAGGACGGAGGCAGGGCGAGACCTGGTGCTCCCTGCACAGCTGGCCCCGCCCACATCACCCTCGGGAGCTTTTCTCCAGCTGTGCAGACAGGGAGTAGAGCAGCAGCCCAGGCAGGTGCAGCGACCAGAGAGTAGCCCCGGGGCTGGTG
>NW_022323016.1:0-1800 GCF_002776525.5 Piliocolobus tephrosceles
AAGGCACAGTATTAGTATAGGAATGAGGAATGGAAGCATTTGTTGGAATATGGGCAAAACCCAGAAGGAAGGTCCCGGCAAGGTTGGGGAGTATGAGATAGTTAAGAAAATTTAGTAAGTTTGAGGCGAGTGGGGGAAAGCCAAACTGATTTTCACTGATTGCTTTCGGTAGGGGCCCTTTTTAGCTGGGAATGAGGAACGACTGCGCAAAGTAATTGTTGGCCAGGCAGCAATTAAGGGGTGGAGTTTTTCGTGGAGTGGATGGCTTTCCACTTACTCCTACTACAGAGATATTGGATGGAAGGCTAGGTCCAGAGAAGGACGGCAAAACAGAATAGGTAGCCTCGCTGTTGATTAAAAAATTAATTGTCTTACCCGCTACCAGGAGAGTTACCCACGGCTCGGCGAGGGTGATGGGGGTCCCCGAGTCTCGGCACCTTCAGTTGTCATCCAGATGTAGGAGCTGGAAAGAGCTCCCAGGATCCTGGGAAAGGGGGTCACGTAGAGGCGCGGCACCTGTTCTCAGGGTGGGGCAATCAGACTTCCAGTTTCCTCCCTGCTGGCAAGCAGGGCAGGGGGTTGCTGGTGGACGAGGGTTAGGACATTCACTGGCCTAATGTCCTGATGCCTTGGGGCTCGGGGACCTTGCGGACACCTGTTGGCATAGTGTCCTGCCTTGCCGCACTTATAGCAGGCAGGCTCCTTTTGTAGCCTTGGAGTCTGCGGAGTGTGTGCTCTCTGGTCTGGGGTTACGACTGGGCTGTAAAGCCGCTGCTAGGAGCTGTAACTCAGCCGTCTCCTCTCTGGAGCTATAGACCTTAAGGGCTAATTTAACTAGGTCTTGTATTGGTGTCTGAGGACCATCCTCTACCTTTTGAAGTTTTTTACGAATGTCAGGAGCTGATTGAGAAATGAAATAAGATGCCAAAATGGTGGCCCCTGTGGGGGAGGCTGGATCTAACTGGGTATACTGGGTTAGAACCTCAGTCAGTTTAGGGTAGAGGTTAGGATAACCTGGAGGTCATGCCAAATTAAGTCATAGGCCTGACAAACGTATCTAAATTCCTTTATGTATATGATAGGATTAGCTGAGAAATCACCTAAACGCTTCTCAATTTTGGAAAGATCGGCCAATGAAAAAGGGACATGTACTCTGACTACCCCCTCCGCCCCAGCCACCTCTCGCAAAGGCGCTAACACTGTAGGACGTTGTGGGGCAGGAGTGGAGACATCAGCAGAGCACTTAGAGCGGGTGTGTGCAGAGACAGGAGACTCAAGACAGCCAGTTGGGGGCCCCGAAGGAGGCACAGGACCGAGTGGATTACTAGTAGATAAGGAGGAGGAAGGAGGAGTCTGGATGGGGGGAGGAGGAGGAGTCTGGGCAGGAAGGGAGGGGGTGGAGAGAAGGAGTATAGGGACGAGAGCCCAAGGCCCAAAAGCCTTGTATGTAAATTAATTTCGGACCACTTGCCTAGCCGCTGGCAGAAATTGCCGAGGTCGATCACGCCACAGTGGAAAGGAAAATTAACCGCTTCTTCCTAAGGTCTTGCTCGAGCTGTAAGGTTTTTAAATTGGCTAGGAGGCACCCTAAGGGGGTGCTCTTTGGAAATTTGGACTGGGGGTTTCCCATTTGTTTCCTCTTTACCGACACACAATGGACACAATGGAAATGGAAGTGGATCTCTGCCTGGCTTCAAAGCGTCCTTTGGAACCAACAGAGACAGACTGGAGGCTCTTGAAGCCAAGGTGGAGATTACCTTCAGGCGGACGTCTCCGTCCTGCAAGGCTCTCCGAAGCCAC
>NW_022323016.1:1900-2789 GCF_002776525.5 Piliocolobus tephrosceles
CTAGGAGGCACCCTAAGGGGGTGCTCTTTGGAAATTTGGACTGGGGGTTTCCCATTTGTTTCCTCTTTACCGACACACAATGGACACAATGGAAATGGAAGTGGATCTCTGCCTGGCTTCAAAGCGTCCTTTGGAACCAGCAGAGACAGACTGGAGGCTCTTGAAGCCAAAGTGGAGAGTACCTTCAGGCGGACGTCTGCGTCCTGCAAGGCTCTCCCAAGCCACTTGGTGGCTCAAAATGGACCTCGGACCTGCACAGGGTTTTGGCCGAGGGTGGTAAAAGAGGAGACAAGGGCACTTACCCCAGAGAGGCCGTGAGAGTGAGCGAAGCGGGTCTCAGGTCCTGGTCCGTCCGCGGTGTGGAAGCAGGAGGAGGTTCCTCAATCCTTAGAGGCCTGAGGAGGGGTCTCCTCCCGGGTTCGGCACCATCTGTCTTGTTTTTTCTAAGACCAGCCAAGCCGGCGCAAAAGAACCAGCGGGTAGGCAAGTGTAACAGCAAAACTGCACATTTATTTTGGTAACCTAAGGTGTGCGGGAGAAGTCTGTCGGCCTCCGGCAAAGGAGGCTGGCAGAGTCCCCCCGCGGTGGGGCTCTCGGACGGACTTCCCACAGTCCCGACATCCCGACAGGACTGGGGCTGTAAGAGGGCCGCATGGCTCAATGGCGGAGAGCGGCTTTTCTAGGAGTGGGAGGGCAATAGGCGGGGCACGGGCGTGTCAGGGGCGTTCCGCAGGTGCGACCAGGTAAATCTTGGTCTCTTCAGATTGACGTCACCTGGCGCATGCCCAGTTGGTCTGCACCTTCCCTGGGCGCCGGCTGCAATTTTCGCGCGCACGGGAAGAGTTGGTGGTGAAGAAGAACCCGGAAGTGCACCATCTTGCCTCGGTTC
>NW_022323017.1:0-889 GCF_002776525.5 Piliocolobus tephrosceles
GAACCGAGGCAAGATGGTGCACTTCCGGGTTCTTCTTCACCACCAACTCTTCCCGTGCGCGCGAAAATTGCAGCCGGCGCCCAGGGAAGGTGCAGACCAACTGGGCATGCGCCAGGTGACGTCAATCTGAAGAGACCAAGATTTACCTGGTCGCACCTGCGGAACGCCCCTGACACGCCCGTGCCCCGCCTATTGCCCTCCCACTCCTAGAAAAGCCGCTCTCCGCCATTGAGCCATGCGGCCCTCTTACAGCCCCAGTCCTGTCGGGATGTCGGGACTGTGGGAAGTCCGTCCGAGAGCCCCACCGCGGGGGGACTCTGCCAGCCTCCTTTGCCGGAGGCCGACAGACTTCTCCCGCACACCTTAGGTTACCAAAATAAATGTGCAGTTTTGCTGTTACACTTGCCTACCCGCTGGTTCTTTTGCGCCGGCTTGGCTGGTCTTAGAAAAAACAAGACAGATGGTGCCGAACCCGGGAGGAGACCCCTCCTCAGGCCTCTAAGGATTGAGGAACCTCCTCCTGCTTCCACACCGCGGACGGACCAGGACCTGAGACCCGCTTCGCTCACTCTCACGGCCTCTCTGGGGTAAGTGCCCTTGTCTCCTCTTTTACCACCCTCGGCCAAAACCCTGTGCAGGTCCGAGGTCCATTTTGAGCCACCAAGTGGCTTGGGAGAGCCTTGCAGGACGCAGACGTCCGCCTGAAGGTACTCTCCACTTTGGCTTCAAGAGCCTCCAGTCTGTCTCTGCTGGTTCCAAAGGACGCTTTGAAGCCAGGCAGAGATCCACTTCCATTTCCATTGTGTCCATTGTGTGTCGGTAAAGAGGAAACAAATGGGAAACCCCCAGTCCAAATTTCCAAAGAGCACCCCCTTAGGGTGCCTCCTAG
>NW_022323017.1:989-2789 GCF_002776525.5 Piliocolobus tephrosceles
GTGGCTTCGGAGAGCCTTGCAGGACGGAGACGTCCGCCTGAAGGTAATCTCCACCTTGGCTTCAAGAGCCTCCAGTCTGTCTCTGTTGGTTCCAAAGGACGCTTTGAAGCCAGGCAGAGATCCACTTCCATTTCCATTGTGTCCATTGTGTGTCGGTAAAGAGGAAACAAATGGGAAACCCCCAGTCCAAATTTCCAAAGAGCACCCCCTTAGGGTGCCTCCTAGCCAATTTAAAAACCTTACAGCTCGAGCAAGACCTTAGGAAGAAGCGGTTAATTTTCCTTTCCACTGTGGCGTGATCGACCTCGGCAATTTCTGCCAGCGGCTAGGCAAGTGGTCCGAAATTAATTTACATACAAGGCTTTTGGGCCTTGGGCTCTCGTCCCTATACTCCTTCTCTCCACCCCCTCCCTTCCTGCCCAGACTCCTCCTCCTCCCCCCATCCAGACTCCTCCTTCCTCCTCCTTATCTACTAGTAATCCACTCGGTCCTGTGCCTCCTTCGGGGCCCCCAACTGGCTGTCTTGAGTCTCCTGTCTCTGCACACACCCGCTCTAAGTGCTCTGCTGATGTCTCCACTCCTGCCCCACAACGTCCTACAGTGTTAGCGCCTTTGCGAGAGGTGGCTGGGGCGGAGGGGGTAGTCAGAGTACATGTCCCTTTTTCATTGGCCGATCTTTCCAAAATTGAGAAGCGTTTAGGTGATTTCTCAGCTAATCCTATCATATACATAAAGGAATTTAGATACGTTTGTCAGGCCTATGACTTAATTTGGCATGACCTCCAGGTTATCCTAACCTCTACCCTAAACTGACTGAGGTTCTAACCCAGTATACCCAGTTAGATCCAGCCTCCCCCACAGGGGCCACCATTTTGGCATCTTATTTCATTTCTCAATCAGCTCCTGACATTCGTAAAAAACTTCAAAAGGTAGAGGATGGTCCTCAGACACCAATACAAGACCTAGTTAAATTAGCCCTTAAGGTCTATAGCTCCAGAGAGGAGACGGCTGAGTTACAGCTCCTAGCAGCGGCTTTACAGCCCAGTCGTAACCCCAGACCAGAGAGCACACACTCCGCAGACTCCAAGGCTACAAAAGGAGCCTGCCTGCTATAAGTGCGGCAAGGCAGGACACTATGCCAACAGGTGTCCGCAAGGTCCCCGAGCCCCAAGGCATCAGGACATTAGGCCAGTGAATGTCCTAACCCTCGTCCACCAGCAACCCCCTGCCCTGCTTGCCAGCAGGGAGGAAACTGGAAGTCTGATTGCCCCACCCTGAGAACAGGTGCCGCGCCTCTACGTGACCCCCTTTCCCAGGATCCTGGGAGCTCTTTCCAGCTCCTACATCTGGATGACAACTGAAGGTGCCGAGACTCGGGGACCCCCATCACCCTCGCCGAGCCGTGGGTAACTCTCCTGGTAGCGGGTAAGACAATTAATTTTTTAATCAACAGCGAGGCTACCTATTCTGTTTTGCCGTCCTTCTCTGGACCTAGCCTTCCATCCAATATCTCTGTAGTAGGAGTAAGTGGAAAGCCATCCACTCCACGAAAAACTCCACCCCTTAATTGCTGCCTGGCCAACAATTACTTTGCGCAGTCGTTCCTCATTCCCAGCTAAAAAGGGCCCCTACCGAAAGCAATCAGTGAAAATCAGTTTGGCTTTCCCCCACTCGCCTCAAACTTACTAAATTTTCTTAACTATCTCATACTCCCCAACCTTGCCGGGACCTTCCTTCTGGGTTTTGCCCATATTCCAACAAATGCTTCCATTCCTCATTCCTATACTAATACTGTGCCTT
>NW_022323018.1:0-4452 GCF_002776525.5 Piliocolobus tephrosceles
TGCCCCACCTGAGAGACTAGTCACCTCCTTGAAAATATCTCTCTTTAGAGTGGGGGCCAATATTCAACGTTCTTAAAGAAGAGAATTTTAAACCCAGAATTTCATATCCAGCCAAACTAAGTTTCATAAGTGAAGGAGAAATAAAATTCTTTACAGATAAGCAAATGCTTAGAGATTTTGTCACCACCAGGCCTGCCTTACAAGAGACCCTGAAGGAAGCCCTAAACATGGAAAGGAACAACCGGTACCAGCCACTGCAAAAACATGCCAAAATGTAAAGACCATCGAGCCTAGGAAGAAACTGCATCAACTAATGAGCAAAATAACCAGTTAATATCATAATGGCAGGATCAAGATCACACATAACAATATTAACCTTAAATGTCAATGGACTAAATGCTCCAATTAAAAGACACAGACTGGCAAACTGGATAAAGAGCCAAGACCCATCAGTCTGCTGTCTTCAGGAGACCCATCTCACATGCAGAGACATACATAGGCTCAAAATAAAAGGATGGAGGAAGATCTACCAAGCAAATGGAGAACAAAAAAAAGCAGGGGTTGCAATCCTAGTCTCTGATAAAACAGACTTTAAACCATCAAAGATCAAAAGAGACAAAGAAGGCCATTACATCATGGTAAAGGGATCAATCCAACAGGAAGAGCTAACTATCCTAAATATATATGCACCTAATACAGGAGCACCCAGATTCATAAAGCAAGTCCTTAGAGACTTACAAAGAGACTTAGACTCCCATACAATAATACTGGGAGACTTCAACACTCCACTGTCAACATTAGACAGATCAACGAGACAGAAAGTTAACAAGGATATCCAGGAATTGAACTCATCTCTGCACCAAGCGGACCTAATAGACATCTATAGAACTCTCCACCCCAAGTCAACAGAATATACATTCTTCTCAGCACCACATCACACTTATTCCAAAATTGACCACACAATTGGAAGTAAAGCACTCCTCAGCAAATGTAAAAGAACAGAAATTATAACAAACTGTCTCTCTGACCACAGTGCAATCAAACTAGAACTCAGGACTAAGAAATTCAATCAAAACCGCTCAACTACATGGAAACTGAACAACCTGCTCCTGAATGACTACTGGGTACATAACGAAATGAAAGCAGAAATAAAGATGTTCTTTGAATCCAATGAGAACAAAGATACAACATACCAGAATCTCTGGGACACATTTAAAGCAGTATGTAGAGGGAAATTTATAGCACTAAGTGCCCACAAGAGAAAGCAGGAAAGATCTAAAATTGACACTCTAACATCACAATTAAAAGAACTAGAGAGGCAAGAGCAAACACATTCAAAAGCTAGCAGAAGGCAAGAAATAACTAAGATCAGAGCAGAACTGAAGGAGATAGAGACACAAAAAACCCTCCAAAAAATCAATGAATCCAGGAGTTGGTTTTTTGAAAAGATCAACAAAATTGACAGACCGCTAGCAAGATTAATAAAGAAGAAAAGAGAGAGGAATCAAATAGACGCAATAAAAAATGATAAAGGGGATATCACCACCGACCCCACAGAAATACAAACTACCATCAGAGAATACTATAAACACCTCTACGCAAATCAACTAGAAAATCTAGAAGAAATGGATAATTTCCTGGACGCGTACACTCTTCCAAGACTAAACCAGGAAGAAGTTGAATCCCTGAATAGACCAATAGCAGCCTCTGAAATTGAGGCAACAATTAATAGCCTGCCCACCAAAAAAAGCCCAGGACCAGATGGATTCACAGCTGAATTCTACCAGAGGTACAAGGAGGAGCTGGTACCATTCCTTCTGAAACTATTCCAATCAATAGAAAAAGAGGGAATCCTCCCTAACTCATTTTATGAGGCCAACATCATCCTGATACCAAAGCCTGGCAGAGACACAACAAAAAAAGAGAATTTTAGACCAATCTCCCTGATGAACATCGATGCAAAAATCCTCAATAAAATCCTGGCAAACCGGATTCAGCAGCACATCAAAAAGCTTATCCACCATGATCAAGTGGGCTTCATCCCTGGGATGCAAGGCTGGTTCAACATTCGCAAATCAATCAACGTAATCCAGCATATCAACAGAACCAAAGACAGGAACCACATGATTATCTCAATAGATGCAGAAAAGGCTTTTGACAAAATTCAACAGCCCTTCATGCTAAAAACGCTCAATAAATTCGGTATTGATGGAACGTACCTCAAAATAATAAGAGCTATTTATGACAAACCCACAGCTAATATCATACTGAATGGGCAAAAACTGGAAAAATTCCCTTTGAAAACTGGCACAAGACAGGGATGCCCTCTCTCACCACTCCTATTCAACATAGTGTTGGAAGTTCTGGCTAGGGCAATCAGGCAAGAGAAAGAAATCAAGGGTATTCAGTTAGGAAAAGAGGAAGTCAAATTGTCCCTGTTTGCAGATGACATGATTGTGTATTTAGAAAACCCCATCGTCTCAGCCCAAAATCTTCTTAAGCTGATAAGCAACTTCAGCAAAGTCTCAGGATACAAAATTAATGTGCAAAAATCACAAGCATTCTTATACACCAGTAACAGACAAGCAGAGAGCCAAATCAGGAATGAACTTCCATTCACAATTGCTTCAAAGAGAATAAAATACCTAGGAATCCAACTTACAAGGGATGTAAAGGACCTCTTCAAGGAGAACTACAAACCACTGCTCAGTGAAATCAAAGAGGACACAAACAAATGGAAGAACATACCATGCTCATGGATAGGCAGAATCAATATTGTGAAAATGGCCATACTGCCCAAGGTAATTTATAGATTCAATGCCATCCCCATCAAGCTACCAATGAGTTTCTTCACCGAATTGGAAAAAACTGCTTTAAAGTTCATATGGAACCAAAAAAGAGCCCGTATTGCCAAGACAATCCTAAGTCAAAAGGACAAAGCCGGAGGCGTCACCCTACCTGACTTCAAACTATACTACAAGGCTACAGTAACCAAAACAGCATGGTACTGGTACCAAAACAGAGATATAGACCAATGGAACAGAACGGAGCCTTCAGAAATAATGCCACACATCTACAACCATCTGATCTTTGACAAACCTGAGAAAAACAAGAAATGGGGAAAGGATTCCCTATTTAATAAATGGTGCTGGGAAAATTGGCTAGCCATAAGTAGAAAGCTGAAACTGGATCCTTTCCTTACTCCTTATACGAAGATTAATTCAAGATGGATTAGAGACTTAAATGTTAGACCTAATACCATAAAAACCCTAGAAGAAAATCTAGGTAGTACCATTCAGGACATAGGCACGGGCAAGGACTTCATGTCTAAAACACCAAAAGCAACGGCAGCAAAAGCCAAAATTGACAAATGGGATCTCATTAAACTAAAGAGCTTCTGCACAGCAAAAGAAACTACCATCAGAGTGAACAGGCAACCTACAGAATGGGAGAAAATTTTTGCAATCTACTCATCTGACAAAGGGCTAATTTCCAGAATCTACAAAGAACTCAAACAAATATACAAGAAAAAAACAAACAACCCCATCAAAAAGTGGGGAAAGGATATGAACAGACATTTCTCAAAAGAAGACATTCATACAGCCAACAGACACATGAAAAAATGCTCATCATCACTGGCCATCAGAGAAATGCAAATCAAAACCACAATGAGATACCATCTCACACCAGTTAGAATGGCAATCATTAAAAAATCAGGAAACAATAGGTGTTGGAGAGGATGTGGAGAAATAGGAACACTTTTACACTGTTGGTGGGATTGTAAACTAGTTCAACCATTATGGAAAACAGTATGGCGATTCCTCAAGGATCTAGAACTAGATGTACCATATGACCCAGCCATCCCACTACTGGGTATATACCCAAAGGATTATAAATTATGCTACTACAAAGACACATGCACACGTATGTTTATTGCGGCACTATTCACAATAGCAAAGACTTGGAATCAACCCAAATGTCCATCAGTGACAGACTGGATTAAGAAAATGTGGCACATATACACCATGGAATACTATGCAGCCATAAAAAAGGATGAGTTTGCGTCCTTTGTAGGGACATGGATGCAGCTGGAAACCATCATTCTTAGCAAACTATCACAAGAAGAGAAAACCAAACACCGCATGTTCTCACTCATAGGTGGGAACTGAACAATGAGCTCACTTGGACTCGGGAAGGGGAACATCACACACTGGGGCCTATCATGGGGAGGGGGGAGGGGGGAGGGATTGCATTGGGGAGTTATACCTGATATAAATGATGAATTGATGGGTGCTGACGAGTTGATGGGTGCAGCACACCAACATGGCACATGTATACATATGTAACCTGCACGTTATGCACACGTACCCTAGAGCTTAAAGTATAATAAAAAAAAATAAATAAATAAAATCTGATCCCCTCCCCCACAAAAAAAAAAAAAAAAAAAAAAAG
>NW_022323019.1:0-4452 GCF_002776525.5 Piliocolobus tephrosceles
CTTTTTTTTTTTTTTTTTTTTTTTGTGGGGGAGGGGATCAGATTTTATTTATTTATTTTTTTTTATTATACTTTAAGCTCTAGGGTACGTGTGCATAACGTGCAGGTTACATATGTATACATGTGCCATGTTGGTGTGCTGCACCCATCAACTCGTCAGCACCCATCAATTCATCATTTATATCAGGTATAACTCCCCAATGCAATCCCTCCCCCCTCCCCCCTCCCCATGATAGGCCCCAGTGTGTGATGTTCCCCTTCCCGAGTCCAAGTGAGCTCATTGTTCAGTTCCCACCTATGAGTGAGAACATGCGGTGTTTGGTTTTCTCTTCTTGTGATAGTTTGCTAAGAATGATGGTTTCCAGCTGCATCCATGTCCCTACAAAGGACGCAAACTCATCCTTTTTTATGGCTGCATAGTATTCCATGGTGTATATGTGCCACATTTTCTTAATCCAGTCTGTCACTGATGGACATTTGGGTTGATTCCAAGTCTTTGCTATTGTGAATAGTGCCGCAATAAACATACGTGTGCATGTGTCTTTGTAGTAGCATAATTTATAATCCTTTGGGTATATACCCAGTAGTGGGATGGCTGGGTCATATGGTACATCTAGTTCTAGATCCTTGAGGAATCGCCATACTGTTTTCCATAATGGTTGAACTAGTTTACAATCCCACCAACAGTGTAAAAGTGTTCCTATTTCTCCACATCCTCTCCAACACCTATTGTTTCCTGATTTTTTAATGATTGCCATTCTAACTGGTGTGAGATGGTATCTCATTGTGGTTTTGATTTGCATTTCTCTGATGGCCAGTGATGATGAGCATTTTTTCATGTGTCTGTTGGCTGTATGAATGTCTTCTTTTGAGAAATGTCTGTTCATATCCTTTCCCCACTTTTTGATGGGGTTGTTTGTTTTTTTCTTGTATATTTGTTTGAGTTCTTTGTAGATTCTGGAAATTAGCCCTTTGTCAGATGAGTAGATTGCAAAAATTTTCTCCCATTCTGTAGGTTGCCTGTTCACTCTGATGGTAGTTTCTTTTGCTGTGCAGAAGCTCTTTAGTTTAATGAGATCCCATTTGTCAATTTTGGCTTTTGCTGCCGTTGCTTTTGGTGTTTTAGACATGAAGTCCTTGCCCGTGCCTATGTCCTGAATGGTACTACCTAGATTTTCTTCTAGGGTTTTTATGGTATTAGGTCTAACATTTAAGTCTCTAATCCATCTTGAATTAATCTTCGTATAAGGAGTAAGGAAAGGATCCAGTTTCAGCTTTCTACTTATGGCTAGCCAATTTTCCCAGCACCATTTATTAAATAGGGAATCCTTTCCCCATTTCTTGTTTTTCTCAGGTTTGTCAAAGATCAGATGGTTGTAGATGTGTGGCATTATTTCTGAAGGCTCCGTTCTGTTCCATTGGTCTATATCTCTGTTTTGGTACCAGTACCATGCTGTTTTGGTTACTGTAGCCTTGTAGTATAGTTTGAAGTCAGGTAGGGTGACGCCTCCGGCTTTGTCCTTTTGACTTAGGATTGTCTTGGCAATACGGGCTCTTTTTTGGTTCCATATGAACTTTAAAGCAGTTTTTTCCAATTCGGTGAAGAAACTCATTGGTAGCTTGATGGGGATGGCATTGAATCTATAAATTACCT
Source organism: Piliocolobus tephrosceles (assembly GCF_002776525.5). Lineage (NCBI taxonomy): Eukaryota > Metazoa > Chordata > Mammalia > Primates > Cercopithecidae > Piliocolobus > Piliocolobus tephrosceles. Next base: position 1,654 of record NW_022323019.1, read on the forward strand.
TGGGCAGTATGGCCATTTTCACAATATTGATTCTGCCTATCCATGAGCATGGTATGTTCTTCCATTTGTTTGTGTCCTCTTTGATTTCACTGAGCAGTGGTTTGTAGTTCTCCTTGAAGAGGTCCTTTACATCCCTTGTAAGTTGGATTCCTAGGTATTTTATTCTCTTTGAAGCAATTGTGAATGGAAGTTCATTCCTGATTTGGCTCTCTGCTTGTCTGTTACTGGTGTATAAGAATGCTTGTGATTTTTGCACATTAATTTTGTATCCTGAGACTTTGCTGAAGTTGCTTATCAGCTTAAGAAGATTTTGGGCTGAGACGATGGGGTTTTCTAAATACACAATCATGTCATCTGCAAACAGGGACAATTTGACTTCCTCTTTTCCTAACTGAATACCCTTGATTTCTTTCTCTTGCCTGATTGCCCTAGCCAGAACTTCCAACACTATGTTGAATAGGAGTGGTGAGAGAGGGCATCCCTGTCTTGTGCCAGTTTTCAAAGGGAATTTTTCCAGTTTTTGCCCATTCAGTATGATATTAGCTGTGGGTTTGTCATAAATAGCTCTTATTATTTTGAGGTACGTTCCATCAATACCAAATTTATTGAGCGTTTTTAGCATGAAGGGCTGTTGAATTTTGTCAAAAGCCTTTTCTGCATCTATTGAGATAATCATGTGGTTCCTGTCTTTGGTTCTGTTGATATGCTGGATTACGTTGATTGATTTGCGAATGTTGAACCAGCCTTGCATCCCAGGGATGAAGCCCACTTGATCATGGTGGATAAGCTTTTTGATGTGCTGCTGAATCCGGTTTGCCAGGATTTTATTGAGGATTTTTGCATCGATGTTCATCAGGGAGATTGGTCTAAAATTCTCTTTTTTTGTTGTGTCTCTGCCAGGCTTTGGTATCAGGATGATGTTGGCCTCATAAAATGAGTTAGGGAGGATTCCCTCTTTTTCTATTGATTGGAATAGTTTCAGAAGGAATGGTACCAGCTCCTCCTTGTACCTCTGGTAGAATTCAGCTGTGAATCCATCTGGTCCTGGGCTTTTTTTGGTGGGCAGGCTATTAATTGTTGCCTCAATTTCAGAGGCTGCTATTGGTCTATTCAGGGATTCAACTTCTTCCTGGTTTAGTCTTGGAAGAGTGTACGCGTCCAGGAAATTATCCATTTCTTCTAGATTTTCTAGTTGATTTGCGTAGAGGTGTTTATAGTATTCTCTGATGGTAGTTTGTATTTCTGTGGGGTCGGTGGTGATATCCCCTTTATCATTTTTTATTGCGTCTATTTGATTCCTCTCTCTTTTCTTCTTTATTAATCTTGCTAGCGGTCTGTCAATTTTGTTGATCTTTTCAAAAAACCAACTCCTGGATTCATTGATTTTTTGGAGGGTTTTTTGTGTCTCTATCTCCTTCAGTTCTGCTCTGATCTTAGTTATTTCTTGCCTTCTGCTAGCTTTTGAATGTGTTTGCTCTTGCCTCTCTAGTTCTTTTAATTGTGATGTTAGAGTGTCAATTTTAGATCTTTCCTGCTTTCTCTTGTGGGCACTTAGTGCTATAAATTTCCCTCTACATACTGCTTTAAATGTGTCCCAGAGATTCTGGTATGTTGTATCTTTGTTCTCATTGGATTCAAAGAACATCTTTATTTCTGCTTTCATTTCGTTATGTACCCAGTAGTCATTCAGGAGCAGGTTGTTCAGTTTCCATGTAGTTGAGCGGTTTTGATTGAATTTCTTAGTCCTGAGTTCTAGTTTGATTGCACTGTGGTCAGAGAGACAGTTTGTTATAATTTCTGTTCTTTTACATTTGCTGAGGAGTGCTTTACTTCCAATTGTGTGGTCAATTTTGGAATAAGTGTGATGTGGTGCTGAGAAGAATGTATATTCTGTTGACTTGGGGTGGAGAGTTCTATAGATGTCTATTAGGTCCGCTTGGTGCAGAGATGAGTTCAATTCCTGGATATCCTTGTTAACTTTCTGTCTCGTTGATCTGTCTAATGTTGACAGTGGAGTGTTGAAGTCTCCCAGTATTATTGTATGGGAGTCTAAGTCTCTTTGTAAGTCTCTAAGGACTTGCTTTATGAATCTGGGTGCTCCTGTATTAGGTGCATATATATTTAGGATAGTTAGCTCTTCCTGTTGGATTGATCCCTTTACCATGATGTAATGGCCTTCTTTGTCTCTTTTGATCTTTGATGGTTTAAAGTCTGTTTTATCAGAGACTAGGATTGCAACCCCTGCTTTTTTTTGTTCTCCATTTGCTTGGTAGATCTTCCTCCATCCTTTTATTTTGAGCCTATGTATGTCTCTGCATGTGAGATGGGTCTCCTGAAGACAGCAGACTGATGGGTCTTGGCTCTTTATCCAGTTTGCCAGTCTGTGTCTTTTAATTGGAGCATTTAGTCCATTGACATTTAAGGTTAATATTGTTATGTGTGATCTTGATCCTGCCATTATGATATTAACTGGTTATTTTGCTCATTAGTTGATGCAGTTTCTTCCTAGGCTCGATGGTCTTTACATTTTGGCATGTTTTTGCAGTGGCTGGTACCGGTTGTTCCTTTCCATGTTTAGGGCTTCCTTCAGGGTCTCTTGTAAGGCAGGCCTGGTGGTGACAAAATCTCTAAGCATTTGCTTATCTGTAAAGAATTTTATTTCTCCTTCACTTATGAAACTTAGTTTGGCTGGATATGAAATTCTGGGTTTAAAATTCTCTTCTTTAAGAACGTTGAATATTGGCCCCCACTCTAAAGAGAGATATTTTCAAGGAGGTGACTAGTCTCTCAGGTGGGGCA
>NW_022323020.1:0-12050 GCF_002776525.5 Piliocolobus tephrosceles
ATATGTAACAAACCTGCACGTTATGCACATGTACCCTAGAACTTAAAGTATAATAAAAAAAAAAAAGAAAAAAAGAAAATTTGAAAACAAATACTTCATAGTTATTATTTCCTTAGATTAGGTCAAAAATTAATTTAGATCACAGAAGCAAGATGTACTATATGCCCTAACAAAGAATTATGTAATTTGTTCTTAAAATAACGCTAAAGTATACATAGAAATTTTTTAGAAATATAGGGAATAATTTTATGAGTGTTTATTTCTGTGCTATATTATTGGAAGTTTGGAAGAAGTGTGAAAAGGAATTTCACTTCAGTATTTTTTATGTTTTGGTCTTCCTTTTTCCTTCCTTCTTTCTTTTTGAAATTATATTACTCTCTTTACTTAAAAAATAGTTGATAGAAGTGGCACGAAAATTTAGTGGAAAAGAAAGCATAATTCATTACTAAGTTTGGGAGTAATTATTCTTTCTTTATGGGAATGTATAATATTAGATCTCTAGATTGCACCAAGTAGAAAAAAATGAAATTCTATATAGATTAAAAACCTGACCATGTAAAACAAAATCTTTAACACACTTGAAATTTATGTAGAAAAATACTTTCTGGTCTCTAGATAGGGGATAGTTCCTTTAAGAAGAGTGATGAAGCACAAATTATAAAGGAAAATGTAGTCATTTAACTATATAAACATTCAAAATATTATGAAAGCAAAAATATGACAAAAACGCAGTTAAAATATTTCCACTTCTAGCTGCAATAGAGTAATGAGTACTAAACTTGCTAGTTCACCATAAAAAAATAGGAAAATGAACAAAATACTGTATTTAAGATTGTTTTCCATTTGTGCAGAGGCAGCACAAGACTGTCATGCCTCAGTAAAGGGAAACTAATGAGGATACCATTATCACTACCTATCTTTCTGCTTGGAGCCAGCTCATTCCGGACCACAGCTCAAGGAGTAAGAACCCAAGCAGAGCTTTGTGGTCATGTTTAGTTGAGGAGATAGAGGTTAGAATTAATGGTGTTTGCAGTGGGTTCAATCTGTGACTACAGGAAGAAAGGTATACAGAGCAGAAGATCTGGAAATATTTTACATCATTTCAATCTTTTTACATTTATTGGGAGTTGCTTTATGACCCAGTATATTATATATCCTAGAAAATGTTCTATATGCATTCGATAAAATAAATATTCTACTGCTGTTGAGTGAAATATTCTATACATGTCTGTTAGGTCTGATTGGTGTATAATGTTCAGGTCTATTTTCTGTTTTTATACTAGGCCTAGTTATCTATCCATTATTTAAAGTTAAGGATTAAAATCCCCAAAAATCATTGTTTAATTATCTGTTTCTTCTTTTGATTCAGTCAGTTTTTGCTTCACAGAATTTGAGATTCCATCATTAGGTGAACTGATATTTGTAATTATTATATTATGTAGAACGCTGTTTATTTCATTATTATTCATTATCCCACTTTATCCCTAGTAACATTTTTTCTTATGAAGTCTAATTTTTTTTATATAAGCCACTCAAGTTTTCCCTTAATTGTTGTTTCCTTAATATATGTTTTTCCAACCTTTTCCTTTTAATCTCTTTGCAACTTTGGATTTTGTTTCTTGTAGAAATCACATAATGGCATTGTTTTATTTTTTTTAATCCAGTCTGAGAATTTTTATCTTATGATTAGATTACTTAATCCATTCACATTTAACATCATTGTTGATATAGTTCGATTTATGTCTGTCATTTCACTTTTTGTTTCTCTATGCCTCATATCTTTTTCTTCCTTTATACATCCATTATTCCTTTATTTTCCATGAAATGAATACTTTCTAGTGTAACAAATTGTCTTAATGGTTTGTTTTACTATATTTTTGAGTTATTTTCATACTAGTGGCTCTAGGGCTTACCATGTAAAACTTATTGGAGACTATTTTAGCTTCATACTAATTTAATTCCACTGAGGTATAGAATTACTACTCTTAAATAGCTCTATAACTTCTTCCCACTTTTTGCTATTATTATACGTAGAATACTTAAGTATAACAACAATATATAGTCACAGGTAATTCTTTATATAACTTTATATATATTAAATAATCTGAAAAAGAAAATAAGTAATTAAGTACTTATAATTTGTCATACTTACCTTATTATTAACCCTTTGTGGTTTTCTTCATTTTTTCTATGATACTGAATTACCATGTAAGCTGTCATTTTATTACTTCAGTACAAAATTGCTCTCACACACCTCCTTTGTGCTATTATTGTCAAATATACCACCTTTCTGTATGTCATAGACCCATAATACACTTATATAAATACTGTATACAAGTGCTTCTTAAATCATTTAAAGGCAGAAAGAAAATAAGTTTCATTTATACTACCTAGTACCTATACTACAATCTTTTATAATTACATAATAACTTTTATTTGTGTTCTTTCTTACTGTGGATTCAAATTTCCATCTGTAGTCACTTTCTCTCAACCTGAAAATCTTCTAATATTACTTGTAAGGCGGGTCTACTAGCAATGAAATCTGTCAGGGTTTGTTTATCTTAGAATATATTTATTTTGTGTTTATTTTTGAAGATGTATTTTTGTTATACATGAGATTCTTGTTTGAGAATTTTTTACTGTCAGCACTTTGAATATGTTATCTCTGCTACACTAGACTGCTTTCTAGTCTCCAAGGTTTCCAATGAGAAAATGACTATTAATATTAACTAGTGTTTCCTTGTATATCATGAATTATTTTTTCTCTTGTTGCTCTTACATTTTTTTGCCTCTGTCATTATGTACTTTTGCTGTAGTGCATCTGGGTGTGGATCTCTTTTGAGTTCAACCTACTTGAAGTTTGGTAAGTTTCATAGATGTATAGATTAACATTCTTAAAATCAAATTAGGAAAGTTTTCAGTTATTTGGTGAAATATTTTTTCTGCTAATTTATCTTTATCCTGTTCTTCTAGTACCCCCATAAAGTGTATGTTCATGTGTTTAAGGGTATCTCACATTTGTCTGAAAATGTTAAATTATCTTCATTTTTATCTTTTTCTGTACTTCAGATTATATAATCTCTATAGACTTATTTTCAAGTTTGTATATTAGTCCTTTCTCACACTGCTATAAAGAAATTCCCAAGACTGTATAATTTATAAAGAAAAGAGGTTTCATTGGCTCATAGTTCTGCAGACTATACAGAAAGCATGGTAGCATCTCCTTGGCTTCTGGGGATGCCTCAGAATATTTACAATCATGGCAGAAAGTGGAGGGGAAGCCAGCACTTCACATGGTCAGAGTAGAAGAAAGAGAAGGTGAGGGGTGAGGTTCCACACACTTTTAAATAATCAGATCTCATGAGAACTCACTCACTATTAGGAGAACAGCACTAAGGGAATGGTGCTAAACCATTCATGAGAAACTGCCTTTATGATCCAGTCACCTCCCTCCAGGCCCCACCTCTAACATTTGGGATTAGAATTAGACATGAGATTTGGGCAGAGACACAAATCCAAACTGTATGAGTTTCTTAATTCTTTCTTCTGTCAAGTCTGTTATTGAGACTCTCTAATGAATTTTTTATTTCAGTAATTATACATCTTAACTCTAGAATTTTTACTTGATTCTTTTGTTATAATTTCTGATTATTTATTGATATTCTGTATTTGGTGAGACATTGTCATTATAGCTTCTATTACTTATTTAAGCATAATTTTCTTTCACTTTTCTTGAAAATTCTAAATTGTAGGTATGTAATATAGCAACTGTGTTTACTTACTTACTTCCTCACTGTGTTTCCTCCACCCCCAGGCTCTTTTGATCCTTGTTCTTTGCCTTTTTATTAGTTTTGTGATTTGTCTGGGCTATTTTAGTGAAGTATGTTACCATGTAGTTTGCAGCCTTTCTTTTCTCTCCTGAGAGGTCACAACATTGGGCATGTGCACAGTCACTCTGAGATGGTGACAATCTTAGCAGGACTCTGCTCAATTGCCTCTTTTTCTGGTCTCTATGTTAAGCTGTCTGCCTCAATTAATATACCACCCACTTGTTAGGCTGCTTTCATTACAAGCTGATTGCTCTATTGATTTTGACAATTGTCTTGGTCATAAAATACTCCATCATCTGAACTAGTTAAAAAGAGACTAAGGTAATTTTTTAGAGAATATAAATAAAAAAACATGCATACATGCACACAAAAACTAATGGATATTATGGAGTTGAAATTACAATAAATACATTAAAACATTAAAGAAAAATAACAGCAGATTTGAGCTGGCAGAAAGATAATTGGTCCCCTTGAAGACAAATACTTTTAGCTTATCCCATCTAAGATACAGAAAGAAAAATGAATAAAGAGAAACTAAACAGAGCCTCAGAGTCCTGTGGGACAACATAAACATAATGGGAATCAAAAGAAGAAGAGACAGAGAAAAGGACAGAGAGAATATTTGAAGAAATCATGGTCAAAAACTTCTGGAGTTTGATGAAATAAATTATTCTACTTAGCCAAGAAGTGCAAACATCTCCAAAGAGAAAAAATAAAATCCTGAAGGACATTTAAATTTAGACACAAAACCAAACTGTTGAAAGACAAAGAAAGAATATAGAATGCAGCAAGAGAAAAACAACTCATCACATGAAAAGGTATCCTATCTTAACAGCAGATTTCTTATCAGAACTTTGGAGAACAGAAGAGAGTAAGATAACATAGTCAAAGTACTGAAAGCAAACAGCAAACCAGTAGATCTATATCCAGCAAATTAATTTTTATTGTTGATTTTTTATTTTTTTGAGATGGAGTCTTGCTTTGTCGCCCAGGCTGGAGTGCAGTGGCCGGATCTCAGCTCACTGCAAGCTCCGCCTCCCGGGTTTACACCATTCTCCTGCCTCAGCCTCCCCAGTAGCTGGGACTACAGGTGCCTGCCATCAGCAAATTATATTTTAAAAATAACAAAGACATTTATATATTCCAAAAAAGATAAAAACTGAGATAATTCATAAATAGCCAATTATCTTTAAGAAATATCAAAGGGAGACCTTCAGTCTGAAATAATAAGACATTAAACAGTAACTCAAATTCACATAGAGAAATAAATAACACTGGTAAGATGATCAAATAGGTTAATATGAAAAAAAGTATAAATACACTTTTTTTGTAACATTATTTCCCTTATCTTAAGCACAATTGTATAAAGCAGTAATTATATATCAATTTTAACAAACACACAGTGTATTAATATGCAATTGTATGGGAACAGTACAAAAGACAGGGGGGATAATAGAGATATAGAGGAGAAATTGAGCTAGTATTAATCAAAACTAGATTGTTATAAGTTAATATACACATTCCAATAATCCCCAGAGAAACTACTAAGAAAATAACTCAAAAATAGAGTTGAGGCCGGGCACGGTGGCTCAAGCCTGTAATCCCAGCACTTTAGGAGGCCGAGACGGGTGGATCACGAGGTCAGGAGATCGAGACCATCCTGGCTAACATAGTGAAACCCCGTCTCTACTAAAAAATACGAAAAACTAGCTGGGCGAGGTGGCGGGCGCCTGTAGTCCCAGCTACTTGGGAGGCTGAGGCAGGAGAATGGCATAAACCCGGGAGGCGGAGCTTGCAGTGAGCTGAGATCCGGCCACTGCACTCCAGCCTGGGCGACAGAGCGAGACTCCGTCTCAAAAAAAAAAAAAAAAAATGGAGTTGAAAAAATGGCAAAGAAATTAAAACATTAGAGATGAAAATACCTATTTAATACAAAAGAAGGCATTAATGAAGGGAGAGAGGAACAAAAAGATTTAACATACAGAAAATAACAGCAAATGGCAGACTTAAGTCTGAAACGTTTATTAAACAGTAAATGTGAATTGAATACTCTAAAAGGGAGAGATTGGTAGAATGGATAAAAACAAAAATACTGGTACATTTATATGCTGTCTACACAGACACACTTTAAATTCAAGCAAAACTAGGTTGAAAGTAAAAGGATAGGAAAAGAAATGGCATGCAAACAGTACTGAAATGATAGCTGCAGTAATTACGTTAGTATCAGATAAAGTTTAAGATAAAATGTTACCAGAGATACAAAAAGTCATTTTATAGTTGTAGAAAGTTTAATCCATCAAACAATTATAAACATATGTTCACCTAACACCACAGTTGCAAAATACATAAAGTAAAACCTGACATAATTGAGGGTAGAAATAGGCAATTCAAGAAGAATTGTTGGAGATTCCAATACTCCACTTCTAATAAAGGACAGAACTAGAAAGAAGTTGAACGATGAAATAGAAGATGGGGATAACATTCTAAAACACCTAAAACTAATATATCTATAGAATCCCTTATGCAACAAGTGGAGCATCCACTTTCTACTTAAGTGCATGTCGTGTGTTGTACAGAATAGGCCACATATAAAGCCACGAAACAAGTCTCAATAAATTTAAAAGCACTGACATAATATAAAGGATGTTCTCCAATCACAAAAGATTAAAATTAAAAATAAGTAATAGAAGAAAATTTGAGAAATTCACAAACACCTAAAAATTAAATGACACACTACTAAATAACCAGTGGGTCCAGGAATAAATTCCAAGATGATGAATGAAAATGTAAATACAACATACCAATATGTATGAGATGAAACGAAACAGTGCTTTAGAGGGTGTATTAGTTTCCTAGGGCTGCTGTAACAAAATATCATAAATTGGGTGGCTTAAAACAACAGAATTTATTATCTCCCAGTCATCTAGGCTAGAAGTCAGAAATGAAGGTGTTGGCAGAGATGTTCTCCCTCTGAAACCTATAAGAGAATCCTTTCCTGCCTCTTCCTAGCTTCTGGTGGTTAGCTGGAAGTCTTTGGCATTTCTTGGCTTGCAGACACAAAATTCTCATCTATCTTCACATGGCATTTTCTCTATATGCCTTTATATCATTTTCATTCTGCATATGTCATCATTATTTTATAAGTAAACTAGTCATATTGAATTAAGGCATCCTTAAGGAATTAATCTTGATGAAATCTGAAAATTACTTATTTCCAAATTAAGATGAAATTTCAAGGCATTAAGGTTTATGACTTCAAAATATCTTTCTGAAGGGAAAAAATTCAACACATAGCTGAGGAAATTTATAGTTGTAATGCCTACATCAAGAAAGAATTATTTCAAATTAATAATGTAAACTTCTACATTAAGAAAATAGAAAAAAGCAAACTAAACCCAAAGGAAGCCAGAGAAAGTACACAATAAAGGTTTAAAAAGAAATAAATAAAATAGAGAATAGGAAGGTAGTAGAAAGAAACAATAAAACTAAAAGCTTTTTTTTTTTGAACATGTAAACAATCTTGACAAACATTTAACTAAACTGACCAAGGAAAAAGACAGAGTACTCAAATTAATAAAATCAGGAAAGAAAGAAGTGATGTTACCACCAATCTTACAGAAAGAAGAGTAATTAAAGAAAATATTATGAACAACCCTATTTCAAAAAAAAAAAAAAATTAGGCAACTTGATGAAGTGGAAATTTTTATATAAAGACAAGAACTATAGAGACTTATTCAAGAAGAAATGGAAAATCTGACTATATTCTTTAATAAGTAAAGACACTGAGTTATTAATAAACATATTTTCAACAAAGAGCAACCCAGGCCTGGATGGCTTTATTGGTGAATTGTAGCAAATGAAGAACTAATTCAACTTAAAAAAAGCAAAAGAAACTTTTGGTAAAATAAAAGAGATGCAACACAACCCAACTCATTCTTTTAGGCTAGTGTTACCCTAATGCCAAAATCAGACAGAGACTCTCTTATTCAGTTTGCTCTGCTATAAAAAAATGTAACATAGACTGGGCAGATTAAACCATGGATTTTTTTTCTCAAAATTCTATAGGCTGGGAAGTTTAAGATCAAAGTGTCTGTAGATCTTATGTCTAAGAATAAACATTTTTCTTATTTTCAGATGGCAATCTTCTCATTGTATCTACATAGTGAAGAACAGAAAAACTAAGAGCAGGTGCTCCTCTCTCTTCTTGTAAGAGCACAAATCTCATTCAAGAGGGCTACACCCTCATGAACTAATTACTTTCTGTCTAAGTTCACTTAGGCTGCTATAACAAAATAACTTACATTTGATAATTTATTTAAGAATGCAGGCATGTATTACTCACTGTTCTGAAGGCTGGGAAGTTCAAGATCCATGCACCAGCCGATTCAATGTCTTGTTGAATCTCACTCTCTGCTGTTAAGATGGTACCTCATAGCTTTGTCCTTACATGAAAAAGAAGTGAAGAAGCTCCATCAGGCCTCTTTTATAAGGGTGCTAATCCCATTCATGAGGGCAGATCTAATCACCTCCCAAAGACCCAACCTGTGAATACTATTGGGAATTAGGTTTCAAAATATAAACTTTGTGGGGGGACACATTTAGACTGTAACATTCTGCACCTGACCCACCAAATTTATTTTCTTCTCATATAAAAATATATTTATTACATCCCAATAACTCTATAAGTCTTAACTTATTTTAGCATCAACTGAAAATGTAAAGTCCAGAGTATCATCTCAATATCATCTAAATTGTATATGAGTGAGACTTAAGGTATCAAATTAGGCAAATGGCTTTCTAACTGCAAATTTGTGAAATCAAGCAAGTTACGTGCCTCCAAAACACAGAGGGACAGGCATAGGACAGACGTTCCAATTCCAGAAGAGAGAAATAGGAAAAAAGAAAGGAGTGACAGGTTCTGATCAAACTCAAAACCCAACAGGGCAAACAACATTACATTTCAAAGCTTGAAAATAATCTTCTTTGACTTAATGTCTCACCTTCCAGACAGACTTAGGCTGAGATAAGGTCCTCAAGTGCCCAACAGGCAGCACCATCATGTATTTGCTGTGTACTCTAATGTGTTGAGGTTGTATGCTTGCTGCTCTCCCAGGCTATAGTTACATGCTGGTGGCTCTACAAGTGTGAGGTTTCAAGTGTAACCCTACTTCCATGGCTCCACCAGGTCTTACCATAGTTGGGACTCTCTTTGATGTCCCTGACCCCATGGTTCTGCTGGGCATGCTCTAGTGGGGGTACTGTGGTGACTGTGACCCTGTGGTAGTCCTCTGTCCATTCCCCAAGGATCTCCAGGGTATCCTTTGAAATCTAAGTGAAGGTAGCCATGCCTCTACAGCTTGTGCACTTTGCTTGCCTGTGGAAATGATGCTGTATGGACAGCACGATAGTTTGCGACCTATGCCTTGCAAAGGGGTGGCCCAAGTCACCCCTGGGCCCATTTAAACCACAAGTGGGCTTGCCAAGGAGTACCACACCAGAATGTTGTGACCAGAGCCTTGAAATTATTCTGTCCCCAAGGCCCTGGAATTCTGGGCCTGTGATGAGCAGGGTAGCAACAAAGTTCTCAAAAATGCGTTCAGGGCTAGTCTTGCACTGTTTGAATAGCATTTTGTTCCTCATTTTCATCTGCGATCTCATTAGAATGGCTTTTACTCTCCGTACTTCAACCAACATTCTGATCATGATCATTTAAGTAATTGCTAAAAAACAAAAATTGAGGCTTTCTCTACAGCTCTCCTCTTCTTCTGAAACCTCACTAGATTACCCTTAATGCTCAATTAATGGCAATGTAGGCTTTTTCTAGCATACTCCTACAAATTCTTCCAGCAACTACCTGTTACACAGTTTCAAAGCTGCTTCTACATTTTAGGTATTTGTTACCGCAGCACCTCCACTTCTTTGTACACATTTCTGTCTAGTCTCTTCGGGTTTCTATAACAAAATACCCTACACTGGGTAACTTATAAGCAAAAGAAATGTATTACTCACAATTCTGGAGGCTCGAAAGTTCAATATGAAGGGCCTAGCAAATTTAGTGTCTGTTAAGGACCAGCTCTCTGCTTCAAATGTGGCACCTTCTCCCTGTGTCCTCACATGGCAGAAAGAGGGAGAAAGCTCCCATGACCTCTTTTATTTTATTTTAAGTTTGGGGATACATGTGCAGAATGTGTAGGTTTGTTACATAGGTATACGTGTGTCATGGTGGTTTGCTGCACCTATTGACCCATCCTCTAAGTTCCCTCCCCTTGCCCCCAACCCCCAACAGGCCCTGGTGTGTGTTGTTCTCCTCCCTGTGTCCATGTGTTCTCATTGTTCAACTTTCACTTATGAGTGAGAACATGCGGTGTTTGGTTTTCTGTTCCTGTGTTAGTTTGCTGAGGATGATGGCTTCCAGCTTCATCCATGTCCCTGCAAAGGACATGATCTCATTCTTTTTATGGCTGAGTAGTATTCCATGGTGTAAATGTACCATATTCTCTTCATCCAGTCTATCAATGATGGACATTTGGATTGGTTTCATGACCTTGCTATTATAAATAGTGCTGCAACAAACAGACATGTGCATGTGTCTTTATAGTATAATAATTTATATTCCTTTGGGTATATACCCAGTAATGGGGTTGCTGGGTCAAATGGTATTTCTGCTTCTAAGTCCTTGAGGAATTGCCATACTGTCTTCCATAATGGTTAAACTAATTTACATTCCCACCAACAGCGTAAAAGCATTCCTATGTCTCCACAGCCTAGCCAGCATCTATTGTTTCTCGACTTTTTAATAATCACCACTCTAACTGGCATGAGATGGTATCTCATTGTGGTTTTGATTTGCATTTCTCTGATGAACAGTGATGTTGAGCTTTTTTTCATGTTTGTTGGCCACATAAATGTCTTCTTTTGAAAAGTGTCTACTCATATCCTTTGCCCACTTTTTGATGGGGCTCTTTGGCTTTTTTCTTGTAAATGTCTTTAAGGTCCTATAAATAATGAATATTAGACCTTTGTTGATGGGTAGATGGCCAAAATTTTCTCCCATTCTGTAGGTTGCTGGTCACTCTGATGATAGTTTCTTTTGCTGTGCAGAAGCTCTTAATGTAATTAAATCCCATTTGTCAATTTTGGCTTTTGTTGCAATTGCTTTAGGTGTTTTCATCATAAAGCTTTTACCCATAACTGTGTCTTGAATGATATTGCCTAGGTTTTCTTCAAAGGTTTTTTATGATTCTTGTTTTTACATTTAAGTCTTTCATCCATCTAGAGTGAATCTTTGTATAAGGTATAAGGAAAGGGTCCAGTTTCAGTTTTCTGCATATGGCTTGACAGTTTTCCCACAACCATTTATTGAATAGGCTATCTTTTCTCCATTGCTTGTTTTTGTCAGGTTTGTTGAAGATCAGATGGCTGTAGATGTGTGGTGTTATTTCTGAGGCCTCTGTTCTGTTCTGTTGGTCTATATATCTGTTTTGGTACCAGTACCATGCTGTTTTGGTTACTGTAGCCTTGTAGTATACTTTGAAGTCAGGTAGCCTGATGCCTCCAGCTTTGTTCTTTTTGCTTAGGACTGTCTTGGATACGCAGGCTCTTTTTTGGATCCATATGAAATTTAAAGTAGATTTTTCCAATTTTGTGAAGAAAGTCAGTGGTAACTTGATGGCGATAGCATTGAATCTATAAATTACTTTGGGCAATATGGCCATTTTCATGATATTGATTCTTCCTATCCATGAGCATGGAATGTTCTTCCGTTTTTTTGTGTGTCCTCTTTTATTTCGTTGAGCAGTGGTTTGTAGTTCTTGAAGAGGTCCTTCACATCCCTTGTAAGTTAGATTCCTAAGCATTTTATTCTTTTTGTAGCAATTGTGAATGGGAGTTCACTCATGATTTGGCTCTGTGTTTGTCTGTTACTGGTGTATAGGAATGCTTGTGATATTTGCACATTGATTTTGTATCCTGAGACTTTGCTGAAGTTGCTTATCAGCTTAAGGAGATTTTGGGCTGAGACGATGGTGTTTTCTAAATGTACAATCATGTCATCTGCAAACAGGGACAATTTTACTTCCTCTTTTCCTAATTGAATACCTTTTATTTCTTTCTCTTGCCTGATTGCCCTGGCTAGAATTTCCAATACTATGTTGAATAGGAGTGGTGAGAGAGGATCTCCTTGTCTTGTGCCAGTTTTCAAGGGGAAGTCTTCATGTTTTT
>NW_022323021.1:0-4561 GCF_002776525.5 Piliocolobus tephrosceles
TGCTGTGGGAAGAACAGGTGCTTCCCTTCTCAAATAAATGTTGGTCTCTTTAGAAGATACGGTGTAAGAAATACTTCAGGATACTTATGCAAGCTGTCACCCGTGATTTCAAGAAGTAGGGGCTGGGCACTGTGGTTCACACTGAGGTGGGAGGACTGCTTGAGACAGGAGTTCAAGACCAGCCTGGTCAACATGGCAAGATCCCATCTCTACAAAATGTATATATTTTTAAATTAGCCAGGTGCAGTGTGGCGGTGCATGCCTGTAGTCCCAGCTTCTTGGGAGGCTGAGGTGGGAGCATCTCTTGAGCCTAGGAGGTTGAAGCTGCAGTGATCTGTGTTCACACCACTGCACTCCAGCCTGAGTGACAGAGTGAGACCCTGTGTTGAAAAAAAAAAAAAAAAAAAAAGGAGAAGCGGGGACTAGAGACAGCTTCAACTAGAAAGAGAAATGCTGTGTATGTGCAGAGAGAGGCTGAGGTGGAAAGTTTCCCTGAAGACCCAAAACTTCAGCAGAGTAGGGTGAGTAGGTATATGTTAGAAGGACAGGGAGAAGGACTTTACAGGCAGTGGAGTGTTCTCTGCAAAGGCACAGACGTGGGAGGGCATAGTGTGTTCTGGCAACTGCTCAGGATTCAGCGTCAATGGTAGGCAGATGTCAGCTCAAGAAGTGCCTTTTATGCCATCCAAAGGATTTTAAGGTTTTAGGTTTTAAGGTTTTAAGGTTTTAAGACATAAACTAAAGGGGTAGGCTGAAGCATTCTGAGCATGGGAAAGCAGTAAATCTGTGTTGAATGCATGTGTGATAGTAGGAAGATGGGACATGGTAATTAGGAGTACAGTCACATGTCATTAAAGACTGGGATACATTTCTGAGAAATGCATCATTAGCTAACTTCATTGTTGTGTAAACGTCATTGAGTGTATTTACAGAAACCTAGATGGTATAGTCAACTACACACCTAGGCTATACGGTAAAGCATATTGCTCCTAGCCTAGATAACTGCATGTTACTATACTGAATACTATAGGTGATTGTAACACAATGGTATTTGTATATCTAAACATGGAAAAGGTACAATAAAAACATGATAAAATAATCTTACGGGGCCACTGTAGTATGTGCAGTCTGTTTCTGACTGGAACATTATTAAGTAGCACATGACTATATGTCCTAAACTTACGGCCTTCTATAAGTGTTACTTAGCCTTTCTACATCTGTTCCCTCCCTCCCTCCCTCCCTTCCTTCCCTTCCTTCCTTTCTTTTTTTTGTGTGAAATGAGAATTTAAAAAATCAACTTGAAAGTGTTGGCCAGGCTCTGTAATTCAGGCTCACACCTGTAATCCCATCACTTTGGGAGGAAGAGGCGGGAGGCTTGCTTGAGCCCAGGAGAGCAGGAGCTCAAGACCAGCCTGGGCAACACGGGATACCACAGCTCTATAAAAAGAAAAAGAGAAAAAAAAAAAAGAAGAAGAAAGAAAAATTAGCAGGTCACAGTAGCGTGAGCTTGCAGTCCCAGCTACTTGAGAGGCTGAGGTGGGAGCAACACTTGACTGGAAGGTAGGTTATAGTGAGATGTTATAGTGCCACTGCACTCCAGCCTGGGTGACAGAGCAAGACTCCATCTCAAAAAAAAAAAAAAAAAAATACAACCCACAAAGTATTGTTGAAATTTAAAATATTATATATAATAGATATACAGGAGTAATACTGGCACTTAATAAAAGCTCAATATTTTTAAAAAGGTGACATTTGTTTTACACAATACACATTACCTAAACAAACAATCCAGTCACCTGTGAGCTGCTTCTATGCCTCTTTCCTTATCTGCAAAGTGGTTCTCCAGTTTTACCTTTTCATAGTACCCTGTCCTTCTCCTTCCCAGCACTTACCATAATGTTAATTAAATGTTCTAATTCTTTTCTAGCCAAACTCTTAGACTTTAACTGTTTTCCCAGCCAGACTCCTGGTTCTGTGAGACCAGTTGCTTAAAAATGTAGTGCTTATCTGCACTTTCTAACACCACCCATCTCTTAACACACGTAAGCCACACTTACCTTGAGAATTGAGAGGTGCCAATGAATTGGCAAAGTGTTTCATTATGACAGGAGAAAAATAGCTCAGAGCAGTCTATGCTATATTAAAAGTATGCAACAATTTATTTTATTTTAATCTTTTTTTACATTCCTGGTAACTCACAGAACAAAACAATTTATTTTTATTTCTATTTAATAATTTAAGAAATAGAGATGGGGTCTCACTATGTTGCCCAGGCTGATCTTGAACTCCTGGACTAAAGAGATCCTCCCACCTCACCCTCCCAAAGTGCTGGGATTACAGGCATGAGCCACCATGCCTGGCCCCTCAATTTTTTTTTTAAATTAAAGATATGGGGTCTCTTATCCAGGCTGGAGTGCAGTGGTGTAATCACAGCTCACAGTGACCTTGAACTTCCAGACTCAAGCAATCTTTCCACCCCAGCCTCCTGAGTAACTAGGACTACAGGCTTGCCCCATCACACAGCTAATATTTAAAATTTAATTTTTTTTTAAATTTTAATTTTTACTTAATTTTTATAAAAGGATTTTGTAAAAAGGAGATTTATTCTTTATCTAATTTTATTTTTTGAGACAGGATCTCAGTCTGTTACCCAGGCTGGAGTGCAGTTGCGTGGCGCATCACCACGCCCGGCTAATTTTTAAAAATTTTTAAGAGCGAGCCTCTCGGTATATTACCGAAGCTGGTTTCGAATTCTTGGCCTTAAGAGATCCTTCCCCCTTAGGCTCCCAAAGTGCTGAGATTACAGGTGTGAGCAACCCCACCAGCCTGGCCAGGCATTCAAAATTTATCACGCCCAGAGGGACCTGAGTATGAGATGTCAGTCAGCACCATCCCCATGCACACTAGCAATTGTTTAAAGGCACTTTGTTCTTTTCTGTCCTGTACAAGCATCACCCTTTATCTTCGTGTTCCTAGAATTCGTGATAGAAAGAACAACGTATAGCCAATGGATAGGTTGTTATTTTAACGTAAATTCTTGCCATACAATTTAGCAAGGGCCTCTTTTCTTTTTTCCTTTAAAAATTCACTTGTAGCCAGGTGCAGTCACCCACGCCTGTAATTCCAGTACTTTGGGAGGAAGAGGTGGAAGGATCAACCTTTAAGCCAAGAGTTCGAGCTTCCTGGCTAATCAAATAACTCACTTGAAACTGCAGCTAAGATCATGTATTAAATTAAAGGTAACTTGAATTGATGCTCCCAGGTTGCACTCCTGAGACTTGGTCCAAATAAATTCTCTATATTACCTTTGCCTCAGTTTTTCCCTTAGGTTGACAGTTATTTCTAAAGTTGTACAAATGGGTTTACCTTGAGTATTAAAATAAGGTGTGAGAAGGGCAACTGAAACCAGAGGCTCCCATCACAGCCTAGTAGCCTTCGGAGGCTTCCAAAGGATCAGCATTAACTCCAATATTTAGCAGTAGTGCAGGTCTTTAAGATTCATAAAGTGTTAAATCTGTTGCCTGGAATTCCAGAAAGAGGGGGAGGAAGCGCCCAGTGTGAACTGTGTTCAACTTAAACCTAAAGGTAAAAGCGATCAGCCTAAGATCAGAAGCGCAAGGAAGAAGCTTGAAGCCATGCGCTCTCAAGGAGGCGTTTCCCGCTCCAGGGCTACCCAGGACCGCGGGCCAAGCTGCCAGCCGCAACGGGCCTTCTTCACGTAGGCGATCAGCTCGGCTCCCGCGCCACGTGGCACTGGGGGGGCGTCCACCTAGCGCCAGGGAGAAGGAGGCGGAGCCCGGCCTCAATCCCGCCCGGGTCCTCATGGGACTTGTAGTTTTCCTTGCGGGCATAAACGGGCACGAACTCCTCGGCTTTTGCCCGGTAAATAGCATCTTTCCGTACGAGTCATTCAAATAATAGACGCAGCCTAGGTAACTTCAAGAGAAGATGGGAAGGGGAAGGGGCAAAGCAAGGAAGGCAAACCTAAAGATTATAGGCGGGGCAGAGAAAGCGTTCGCACTCAGTACGCATGCCCACACCAGGCGCGGCAGGTGGGCGGACACAGAAAGGCGACGCCGAGAGCGGCCTTGTACCGGAAATGCCTTCCCTCCTCCCGGGTCTGCGCGGACGCGGCCTCCTTACCTCATTTGTCCTCGCCCCTCCCCGTCCCTCTACGCGTTTTGGTTCCCAGCTGGTGCTTCCTGTTTGCAACCGCGGCAGTGAGTATGTCTGTGACTGACCCCGAACCACCCGCGGCCTGGGACGCCTGCCTACCCTACGTCTCGCCCGCCGGGCTGTGGAACTAGCGCGTGCCCCTCG
This sequence comes from Piliocolobus tephrosceles, assembly GCF_002776525.5. Classification (NCBI taxonomy): domain Eukaryota; kingdom Metazoa; phylum Chordata; class Mammalia; order Primates; family Cercopithecidae; genus Piliocolobus; species Piliocolobus tephrosceles. The sequence goes on from NW_022323021.1 coordinate 4,321, forward strand.
CCGGCCTCGACGTCTCCCGTCCGCCCCTCGCTCGTGGCAGGGCGCAGCTCCTGGTTCCTCAGTTGCGCGCCTACCCACGCGGCCGGGCTGCGGGTCTGGGGGTCCGCGTTTCCCTGGCCCTCCAAGGGCTAAGGCCGTGATTCTAGAGCGGCTAGGCGTCCGGGGCCTCGGTGGGGGTGGCGTGTGTGCCGTTTTTACTTTCCCGCAAGACCCCCGGTCTTGTAGGGAAGCCAGTCAGTGA
>NW_022323022.1:0-4561 GCF_002776525.5 Piliocolobus tephrosceles
TCACTGACTGGCTTCCCTACAAGACCGGGGGTCTTGCGGGAAAGTAAAAACGGCACACACGCCACCCCCACCGAGGCCCCGGACGCCTAGCCGCTCTAGAATCACGGCCTTAGCCCTTGGAGGGCCAGGGAAACGCGGACCCCCAGACCCGCAGCCCGGCCGCGTGGGTAGGCGCGCAACTGAGGAACCAGGAGCTGCGCCCTGCCACGAGCGAGGGGCGGACGGGAGACGTCGAGGCCGGCGAGGGGCACGCGCTAGTTCCACAGCCCGGCGGGCGAGACGTAGGGTAGGCAGGCGTCCCAGGCCGCGGGTGGTTCGGGGTCAGTCACAGACATACTCACTGCCGCGGTTGCAAACAGGAAGCACCAGCTGGGAACCAAAACGCGTAGAGGGACGGGGAGGGGCGAGGACAAATGAGGTAAGGAGGCCGCGTCCGCGCAGACCCGGGAGGAGGGAAGGCATTTCCGGTACAAGGCCGCTCTCGGCGTCGCCTTTCTGTGTCCGCCCACCTGCCGCGCCTGGTGTGGGCATGCGTACTGAGTGCGAACGCTTTCTCTGCCCCGCCTATAATCTTTAGGTTTGCCTTCCTTGCTTTGCCCCTTCCCCTTCCCATCTTCTCTTGAAGTTACCTAGGCTGCGTCTATTATTTGAATGACTCGTACGGAAAGATGCTATTTACCGGGCAAAAGCCGAGGAGTTCGTGCCCGTTTATGCCCGCAAGGAAAACTACAAGTCCCATGAGGACCCGGGCGGGATTGAGGCCGGGCTCCGCCTCCTTCTCCCTGGCGCTAGGTGGACGCCCCCCCAGTGCCACGTGGCGCGGGAGCCGAGCTGATCGCCTACGTGAAGAAGGCCCGTTGCGGCTGGCAGCTTGGCCCGCGGTCCTGGGTAGCCCTGGAGCGGGAAACGCCTCCTTGAGAGCGCATGGCTTCAAGCTTCTTCCTTGCGCTTCTGATCTTAGGCTGATCGCTTTTACCTTTAGGTTTAAGTTGAACACAGTTCACACTGGGCGCTTCCTCCCCCTCTTTCTGGAATTCCAGGCAACAGATTTAACACTTTATGAATCTTAAAGACCTGCACTACTGCTAAATATTGGAGTTAATGCTGATCCTTTGGAAGCCTCCGAAGGCTACTAGGCTGTGATGGGAGCCTCTGGTTTCAGTTGCCCTTCTCACACCTTATTTTAATACTCAAGGTAAACCCATTTGTACAACTTTAGAAATAACTGTCAACCTAAGGGAAAAACTGAGGCAAAGGTAATATAGAGAATTTATTTGGACCAAGTCTCAGGAGTGCAACCTGGGAGCATCAATTCAAGTTACCTTTAATTTAATACATGATCTTAGCTGCAGTTTCAAGTGAGTTATTTGATTAGCCAGGAAGCTCGAACTCTTGGCTTAAAGGTTGATCCTTCCACCTCTTCCTCCCAAAGTACTGGAATTACAGGCGTGGGTGACTGCACCTGGCTACAAGTGAATTTTTAAAGGAAAAAAGAAAAGAGGCCCTTGCTAAATTGTATGGCAAGAATTTACGTTAAAATAACAACCTATCCATTGGCTATACGTTGTTCTTTCTATCACGAATTCTAGGAACACGAAGATAAAGGGTGATGCTTGTACAGGACAGAAAAGAACAAAGTGCCTTTAAACAATTGCTAGTGTGCATGGGGATGGTGCTGACTGACATCTCATACTCAGGTCCCTCTGGGCGTGATAAATTTTGAATGCCTGGCCAGGCTGGTGGGGTTGCTCACACCTGTAATCTCAGCACTTTGGGAGCCTAAGGGGGAAGGATCTCTTAAGGCCAAGAATTCGAAACCAGCTTCGGTAATATACCGAGAGGCTCGCTCTTAAAAATTTTTAAAAATTAGCCGGGCGTGGTGATGCGCCACGCAACTGCACTCCAGCCTGGGTAACAGACTGAGATCCTGTCTCAAAAAATAAAATTAGATAAAGAATAAATCTCCTTTTTACAAAATCCTTTTATAAAAATTAAGTAAAAATTAAAATTTAAAAAAAAATTAAATTTTAAATATTAGCTGTGTGATGGGGCAAGCCTGTAGTCCTAGTTACTCAGGAGGCTGGGGTGGAAAGATTGCTTGAGTCTGGAAGTTCAAGGTCACTGTGAGCTGTGATTACACCACTGCACTCCAGCCTGGATAAGAGACCCCATATCTTTAATTTAAAAAAAAAATTGAGGGGCCAGGCATGGTGGCTCATGCCTGTAATCCCAGCACTTTGGGAGGGTGAGGTGGGAGGATCTCTTTAGTCCAGGAGTTCAAGATCAGCCTGGGCAACATAGTGAGACCCCATCTCTATTTCTTAAATTATTAAATAGAAATAAAAATAAATTGTTTTGTTCTGTGAGTTACCAGGAATGTAAAAAAAGATTAAAATAAAATAAATTGTTGCATACTTTTAATATAGCATAGACTGCTCTGAGCTATTTTTCTCCTGTCATAATGAAACACTTTGCCAATTCATTGGCACCTCTCAATTCTCAAGGTAAGTGTGGCTTACGTGTGTTAAGAGATGGGTGGTGTTAGAAAGTGCAGATAAGCACTACATTTTTAAGCAACTGGTCTCACAGAACCAGGAGTCTGGCTGGGAAAACAGTTAAAGTCTAAGAGTTTGGCTAGAAAAGAATTAGAACATTTAATTAACATTATGGTAAGTGCTGGGAAGGAGAAGGACAGGGTACTATGAAAAGGTAAAACTGGAGAACCACTTTGCAGATAAGGAAAGAGGCATAGAAGCAGCTCACAGGTGACTGGATTGTTTGTTTAGGTAATGTGTATTGTGTAAAACAAATGTCACCTTTTTAAAAATATTGAGCTTTTATTAAGTGCCAGTATTACTCCTGTATATCTATTATATATAATATTTTAAATTTCAACAATACTTTGTGGGTTGTATTTTTTTTTTTTTTTTTTTGAGATGGAGTCTTGCTCTGTCACCCAGGCTGGAGTGCAGTGGCACTATAACATCTCACTATAACCTACCTTCCAGTCAAGTGTTGCTCCCACCTCAGCCTCTCAAGTAGCTGGGACTGCAAGCTCACGCTACTGTGACCTGCTAATTTTTCTTTCTTCTTCTTTTTTTTTTTTCTCTTTTTCTTTTTATAGAGCTGTGGTATCCCGTGTTGCCCAGGCTGGTCTTGAGCTCCTGCTCTCCTGGGCTCAAGCAAGCCTCCCGCCTCTTCCTCCCAAAGTGATGGGATTACAGGTGTGAGCCTGAATTACAGAGCCTGGCCAACACTTTCAAGTTGATTTTTTAAATTCTCATTTCACACAAAAAAAAGAAAGGAAGGAAGGGAAGGAAGGGAGGGAGGGAGGGAGGGAACAGATGTAGAAAGGCTAAGTAACACTTATAGAAGGCCGTAAGTTTAGGACATATAGTCATGTGCTACTTAATAATGTTCCAGTCAGAAACAGACTGCACATACTACAGTGGCCCCGTAAGATTATTTTATCATGTTTTTATTGTACCTTTTCCATGTTTAGATATACAAATACCATTGTGTTACAATCACCTATAGTATTCAGTATAGTAACATGCAGTTATCTAGGCTAGGAGCAATATGCTTTACCGTATAGCCTAGGTGTGTAGTTGACTATACCATCTAGGTTTCTGTAAATACACTCAATGACGTTTACACAACAATGAAGTTAGCTAATGATGCATTTCTCAGAAATGTATCCCAGTCTTTAATGACATGTGACTGTACTCCTAATTACCATGTCCCATCTTCCTACTATCACACATGCATTCAACACAGATTTACTGCTTTCCCATGCTCAGAATGCTTCAGCCTACCCCTTTAGTTTATGTCTTAAAACCTTAAAACCTTAAAACCTAAAACCTTAAAATCCTTTGGATGGCATAAAAGGCACTTCTTGAGCTGACATCTGCCTACCATTGACGCTGAATCCTGAGCAGTTGCCAGAACACACTATGCCCTCCCACGTCTGTGCCTTTGCAGAGAACACTCCACTGCCTGTAAAGTCCTTCTCCCTGTCCTTCTAACATATACCTACTCACCCTACTCTGCTGAAGTTTTGGGTCTTCAGGGAAACTTTCCACCTCAGCCTCTCTCTGCACATACACAGCATTTCTCTTTCTAGTTGAAGCTGTCTCTAGTCCCCGCTTCTCCTTTTTTTTTTTTTTTTTTTTTCAACACAGGGTCTCACTCTGTCACTCAGGCTGGAGTGCAGTGGTGTGAACACAGATCACTGCAGCTTCAACCTCCTAGGCTCAAGAGATGCTCCCACCTCAGCCTCCCAAGAAGCTGGGACTACAGGCATGCACCGCCACACTGCACCTGGCTAATTTAAAAATATATACATTTTGTAGAGATGGGATCTTGCCATGTTGACCAGGCTGGTCTTGAACTCCTGTCTCAAGCAGTCCTCCCACCTCAGTGTGAACCACAGTGCCCAGCCCCTACTTCTTGAAATCACGGGTGACAGCTTGCATAAGTATCCTGAAGTATTTCTTACACCGTATCTTCTAAAGAGACCAACATTTATTTGAGAAGGGAAGCACCTGTTCTTCCCACAGCA
>NW_022323023.1:0-2036 GCF_002776525.5 Piliocolobus tephrosceles
GAACCTGGGAGGCGGAGGTTGCAGTGAGCCAAGATCGTGCCACTACACTGCAGCCTGGGTAACAGAGCACGTCTCCATCTCAAAAAAAAAAAAATATATATATATATATATGGGGAAAGGACATAAACAGACATTATACAGAAGATGAAATTCCAAAAAGCTAACAAGGTGGCATAGGTCAGTTGTGCTGAAGCGGACTCTGAGCTAGGGAGTCGTGAGCAGGAGGTCTACATGGGAGCGGTCTCAGCAGCAACGCGGTGAGGGAGTGAGGAAATCAGCACAGGGCTGGGCAGAGCGAGGATCTGAACTGTGATGTGGGTACAGCACAAGCCTTGGCTGATCCCATGGGGGAATGCTGATGCCGGCATGTCTTTTCAGAGATGTCCTGAATTTAGGCAAGGGACTGGGGCTTTGTACCCCTGCCGTGACTAGCCTCTGGATGGAGGCTGCCCCCACGGAGAGCTCATAAGTGTGGGTGAAGCTGCTCCCTGGGGCTGAGGGCAATTCCCGGGGAGGGTCTCACCTGTGAGCCATTTACAGCCAGCACTTTGGCAGGAAGGGGCGGGGAGGGGTGAGGGGAGGCACAGGTTCCAGTCCTGGGGCAGGAACCAGAGTGGTATACCATGCATCTACCATGAAGAAAGATTCAAGTTTTCGTAACATAAAAAATGAAAATTAAAACAAGAGCAGGATGTCACTGTATGCCTTTTATATTGGCAAAATATAGAAATACAGGTAATGCCAAGTATTGGCAGGGATGTGGGACATAGCCACCCCTATACCCTGCTGGCGAGAGGACAGATTGAGAGGAGTCGGCACTGGCAGTGTTCTGGGCACACGCAGGCATCGTTAGTCACATTCAGTAGAACATGTTAGCAGTGCCGCCACGAGGTATACATCCCAGGCTGCTCTTACACGATTCTGTAAGGAGAGGTGTATGCAGACGTTGCCTGCACAGGAATTAGTGGTGGGAGCTGGAGACTACCTGAGTTTCCATCACTGAGATGGAGAAATAAAATACAGTGAATGCACGCCAGGGAGTACAATGCAACAGGACTGAGGCAAAATCATAAATGTACACATAGCAGCATAGATGGATCTTAAGAACAGTGAAAAATGGGGGAAAAGCATGAAAAAGGTTAGAAAGAATGAGATAGAATGTGTACATAAATTTAAAATACTGCAAATGCTATTTGTATGAAAATATGCAAACAAAAAGATACACATGATACACCTAGGAATCATCTGCAGCGAGAGAAGGAAATGGAATTGCAGGATGGGGAGTAAAAGGAATAAGGAAGGAAATAATTCAGGAGGGGGTTTCCCAGGGACCAACGATGCTGACATCCATGAGCCAAGGATTGGGAGGAACTCGATTCTCTATATCTGACTTCTAAAACTAGCAGCAGCAACCACCACACCACCGCCACTTGAGCCCCAAGAAAGCAAGCTCAGGTTCTGCACCTTCTCTTTCTCTGAGATCTCCCCTCAAAGGAAAATGGCAGAACCCTGCCAACATCACTCCTCGCTCTTACGTATAAATGAAATGATGCCCACCTCTGATCTCCAGTGGGCTAAAGAGGTTGGCATCTGCACAGAGGTTCATGCCCCTTGAGGCAGAATGACTTTGCTGCAGGGAAGGATGCCTTCCATTCTCTTTCCCACGAACTCTCCCACCTTTCATTCCAATCAAGTCACCAACCAGACTGAAATGCAGTAGGCATGAGCTCAATGCTTCGCTTTGATCAGGACCCTCACGGCAGACAGAGGAAACGGCCAACTCAGAGTGAGGTCTTAGATCTCGTCCACCAGGGCCGGGCGCGGGGGCTCAGGCCTGTAATCCCAGCACTTTGGGAGGCCGAGATGGGTGGCTCACCTGAGGTCGGGAGTTCGAGACCAGTCTGACCGACATGGAGAAACCCCATCTCTACTAAAAATACAAAACAATTAGTTTGGTGTGGTGCACATGCCTGTACTCCCAGCTACCTGGGAGGCTGAGGCAGGAGAATCACTTGAACCTGGGAGGCGGAGGTTGC
>NW_022323024.1:0-2036 GCF_002776525.5 Piliocolobus tephrosceles
GCAACCTCCGCCTCCCAGGTTCAAGTGATTCTCCTGCCTCAGCCTCCCAGGTAGCTGGGAGTACAGGCATGTGCACCACACCAAACTAATTGTTTTGTATTTTTAGTAGAGATGGGGTTTCTCCATGTCGGTCAGACTGGTCTCGAACTCCCGACCTCAGGTGAGCCACCCATCTCGGCCTCCCAAAGTGCTGGGATTACAGGCCTGAGCCCCCGCGCCCGGCCCTGGTGGACGAGATCTAAGACCTCACTCTGAGTTGGCCGTTTCCTCTGTCTGCCGTGAGGGTCCTGATCAAAGCGAAGCATTGAGCTCATGCCTACTGCATTTCAGTCTGGTTGGTGACTTGATTGGAATGAAAGGTGGGAGAGTTCGTGGGAAAGAGAATGGAAGGCATCCTTCCCTGCAGCAAAGTCATTCTGCCTCAAGGGGCATGAACCTCTGTGCAGATGCCAACCTCTTTAGCCCACTGGAGATCAGAGGTGGGCATCATTTCATTTATACGTAAGAGCGAGGAGTGATGTTGGCAGGGTTCTGCCATTTTCCTTTGAGGGGAGATCTCAGAGAAAGAGAAGGTGCAGAACCTGAGCTTGCTTTCTTGGGGCTCAAGTGGCGGTGGTGTGGTGGTTGCTGCTGCTAGTTTTAGAAGTCAGATATAGAGAATCGAGTTCCTCCCAATCCTTGGCTCATGGATGTCAGCATCGTTGGTCCCTGGGAAACCCCCTCCTGAATTATTTCCTTCCTTATTCCTTTTACTCCCCATCCTGCAATTCCATTTCCTTCTCTCGCTGCAGATGATTCCTAGGTGTATCATGTGTATCTTTTTGTTTGCATATTTTCATACAAATAGCATTTGCAGTATTTTAAATTTATGTACACATTCTATCTCATTCTTTCTAACCTTTTTCATGCTTTTCCCCCATTTTTCACTGTTCTTAAGATCCATCTATGCTGCTATGTGTACATTTATGATTTTGCCTCAGTCCTGTTGCATTGTACTCCCTGGCGTGCATTCACTGTATTTTATTTCTCCATCTCAGTGATGGAAACTCAGGTAGTCTCCAGCTCCCACCACTAATTCCTGTGCAGGCAACGTCTGCATACACCTCTCCTTACAGAATCGTGTAAGAGCAGCCTGGGATGTATACCTCGTGGCGGCACTGCTAACATGTTCTACTGAATGTGACTAACGATGCCTGCGTGTGCCCAGAACACTGCCAGTGCCGACTCCTCTCAATCTGTCCTCTCGCCAGCAGGGTATAGGGGTGGCTATGTCCCACATCCCTGCCAATACTTGGCATTACCTGTATTTCTATATTTTGCCAATATAAAAGGCATACAGTGACATCCTGCTCTTGTTTTAATTTTCATTTTTTATGTTACGAAAACTTGAATCTTTCTTCATGGTAGATGCATGGTATACCACTCTGGTTCCTGCCCCAGGACTGGAACCTGTGCCTCCCCTCACCCCTCCCCGCCCCTTCCTGCCAAAGTGCTGGCTGTAAATGGCTCACAGGTGAGACCCTCCCCGGGAATTGCCCTCAGCCCCAGGGAGCAGCTTCACCCACACTTATGAGCTCTCCGTGGGGGCAGCCTCCATCCAGAGGCTAGTCACGGCAGGGGTACAAAGCCCCAGTCCCTTGCCTAAATTCAGGACATCTCTGAAAAGACATGCCGGCATCAGCATTCCCCCATGGGATCAGCCAAGGCTTGTGCTGTACCCACATCACAGTTCAGATCCTCGCTCTGCCCAGCCCTGTGCTGATTTCCTCACTCCCTCACCGCGTTGCTGCTGAGACCGCTCCCATGTAGACCTCCTGCTCACGACTCCCTAGCTCAGAGTCCGCTTCAGCACAACTGACCTATGCCACCTTGTTAGCTTTTTGGAATTTCATCTTCTGTATAATGTCTGTTTATGTCCTTTCCCCATATATATATATATATATTTTTTTTTTTTTGAGATGGAGACGTGCTCTGTTACCCAGGCTGCAGTGTAGTGGCACGATCTTGGCTCACTGCAACCTCCGCCTCCCAGGTTC
>NW_022323025.1:0-16746 GCF_002776525.5 Piliocolobus tephrosceles
TCATCAGTTTGCAAAAACAGTTTTCAGGTAATCTGCAGTGGGATATTTCTCAGCGCTATGAAGCTTATGGTGACAAAGGAAATATCCTCGGAGGAAAAATAGACTGAAGCTTCCTAATAAACATCTGGTTGATGTGTGAATTTCTTCTCTCAGAGTTACACTTATATTTCATGGAGCAGGCCTTTAGCACTGTCTTTGAAAAATCTAAGAAATGTTACTTTGGAATGCGTTGAGGCCTATGTTGATAAAGGAAATATAAAAAGTTAAAATCGAGAGAGAAACTTTCTGAGAAATTTCTTTGTGATCTGTGAATTCATCTGAAAGAGTTACAAGTTATTCCTCAGGACGCAGTTTGCTAACACTCTTTTCGTGGATTCATGAAAGTGATATTTGGGAGCCAATTTGGGCCCATTGTGAAAAAGGAAGTATCCACATAACAACTAGAGAATAGCTTTGTGAGAGAATGCTTTTAAAGGTGTGACTTCATCACACAGAGTTCCACCCTTCCTTTCTTGGAACAGTTTGCTAACACTGTTGTGGTGGATTCTGCAATGTTGTGTTTGGGAGCTCTTTGAGGGCTATGGGGAGAAAGGATATAGCCTCAGACACAAACTGGAAAGAAGCCTTCTGTGAAACCGCACTGCGATGTGTGAATGCAACTCACAGAGTTACACGTTTCCCTTAAGTCATCAGTTTGCTAACATAGTTTTCTGGAAATCTGCAATGGAATATTTCTCAGTGCAAAGGAAGCTTATGGTGACAAAGGAAATATCCTCGGAGGAAAACTAGAAAGAAGCTTCCTAAGAAACTTCTGATGGATGTGTGAATTCATCTGTCAGAGTTACACTAATATTACGTGGAGCAGGCCATTAGCTCTGTCTTTGAAGTATCTAAGTAATGTTACTTTGGAACGCGTTGAGGCCTACGCTTATAAAGGAAATATCAACAGTTAAAAACGAGATAGAAGCGTTCTGAGAAATTTCTTAGCGATCTGTGAATTCATTTCACAGAGTTGCAAGTTATTCCTCAGGAAGCAGTTTGCTAACACTCTTTTTGTGGAACCGGCAAAGTGATATTTGGGAGCCAATTCGGGCCCATTGTGAGAAAGGAATTATCCACACATAACAACTAGAGAAGAGCTTTCTGAGAGATTGCTTTTAGATGTGTGACTTCATCACACCGAGTTCCACCCTTCCCTTCTTGGAACAGTTTGCTAACACTGCTGTGGTGGATTCTGCAATGTGATATTTGGGAGCTCATTGAGGGCTATGAGGAGAAAGGATATATCCTCAGACAGAAACTGGAAACAAGCCTTCTGTGAAACTGCACTGCGATGTGTGTATGCAACTCACAGAGATACACGTTTCTTTTCATTCTTCAGTTTTTTAACAGTTTTCTGGAAATCTGCAATGGGATATTTCTCAGCGCTCTGAAGCTTATGGTGACAAAGGAAATATCCTCGGAGAAAAAGTAGAAAGAAGCTTCCTAAGAAACTTCTGGTTGATGTGTGAATTCATCTCTCAGAGTTACACTTATATTTCATGGAGGAGGCCATTAGTACTGTCTTTGAAGAATCTAAGCAATGTTACTTTGGAACGCGTTGAGGCCTATGCTGATAAAGGAAATATGAACAGTTAAAAACGAGAGATAAGCTTTCTGAGAAATTTCTTTGTGATCTGTGAATTCATCTCACAGAGTTTCAAATTATTCCTCACGAAGCCGTTTGCTAACACTGTTTTCGTGGAATCGGCAAAGTGATATTTGGGAGCCAATTCAGGCCTATTGTAAAAAAGGAAGTATCCACACATAACAACTAGAGAATAGCTTTCTGAGAGATTGCTTTTAGATGTGTGACTTCATCACACAGAGTTCCACCCTATCCTTGTTGGAACAGCTTGCTAACACTGTTTTGGTGGATTGTGCAATGTGATATATGGAAGCTCATTTAGGGCTGGGGAGAAAGGATATATCCTCAGACAGAAACCAGAAAGAAGCCTTCTGTGAAACTGCACTGCAATGTGTGAATGCAAGTCACAGAGATACACGTTTCTCCTCAGGGGTCATTTTGCTAACACAATTTTCTGGAAATCTGCAATGGAATATTTCTCAGCGCTATGAAGCTTATGGTGACAAAGGAAATATCCTCGGAGGAAAACTACAAAGAAGCTTCCTAAGAAACTTCTGGTTGATGTGTGAATTCACCTCTCAGAGTTACACTTATATTTCATGGAGCAGGCCATTAGCACTGTCTTTGAAGAATCTACGAAATGTTACTTTGGAACGCATTGAGGCCTAAGCTGATATACGAAATATCAACAGTTAAAAATGAGAGAGAAGCTTTCTGAGAAATTTCTTTGTGATCTCTGAATTCGTCTCACTGAGGTACAAGTTATTTCTCAAGAAACAGTTTGCTAAAACTCTTTTCGTGAAATCGGCAATGTGATATTTGGGAGCCAATTTGGGACCATTGTTGAAAAGGAAGTATCCACACATAACAACTAGAGAATAGCTTTCTGAGAGATTGCTTTTAGATGTGTGACTTCATCACACAGAGTTCCACCCTTCCCTTCTTGGAATAGTTTGCTAACACTGTTGTCGTGGATTCTGGAAAGTGATATTTGGGAGCTCACTGAGCGCTATGGGGAGAAAGGATATATCCTCAGAAAGAAACTGGAAAGAAGCCTTCTGTGAAACTGCACTGCGATGTGTGAATGCTACTCACAGAGTTACACGTTTGTCTTCAGTAATCAGTTTGCTAACACAGTTTTCTAGAAATCTGCAATGGGATATTTCTCAGCGCTACGAAGCTTATGGTGACAAAGGAAATATCCTCGGAGAGAAACTACAAAGAAGCTTCCTAAGAAACTTCTGGATGATGTGTGAATTCATCTCTCAGAGTTACACTTATATTTCATAGAACAGGCCATTAGCACTGTCTTTGAAGAATCTAAGAAATGTTACTTTGGAACGCATTGAGGCCAACGCTAATAAAGGAAATATCAAGAGGTAAAAATGAGAGAGAAGCTTTCTGAGAAATTTCTTTGTGATCTGTGAATTCATCTCACAGAGTTACAAGTTATTCCTCAGGAAGCAGCTTCCTAACACTCTTTTCGTGGGATGGGCAAAGTTATATTTGGGAGCCAATTTGGGCCCATTGTGAAAAAGGAAGTATCCACACATAACAACTAGAAAAGAGCTTTCTGAGAGATTGCTTTTAGATGTGTGACTTCATCACACAGATTTCCACCCTTCCCTTCTTGGAATAGTTTGCTAACACTGTTTTCGTGGATTCTGCAAAGTGATATTTGGGAGCTCACTGAGCGCTATGGGGAGAAAGGATATATCCTCAGACAGAAACGGGAAAGAAGCCTTCTGTGAAACTGCACTGCGATGTGTGAATGCAACTCACAGAGTTACACGTTTCCCTTCAGTCATCAGTTTGCTAACACAGTTTTCTGGAAATCTGAAATGGTATATTTCTCAGCGCTATGAAGCTTATTGTGACAAATTAACTATCCTCGGAGGAAAACTAGAAAGAAGCTTCCTAAAAATATTCTGGTTGATGTGCGAATTCATCTCTCAGTGTTACACTTATATTTCTTAGAGCAGGCCATTAGCACTGTCTTTGAAGAATCTAAGATATGTCACTTTGGAACGCTTAGAGGCCTTCGCTGATAAGGGAAATATCAACAGTTAAAAACGAGAGAGAAGCTTTCTGAGAAAATTCTTTGTGATCTGTGAATTCATCTCACAGAGTTGCAAGTCATTCGTCAGGAAGCATTTTGCTAAGCCTCTTTTCGTGGAATGAGCAAAGTAGTACTTCGGAGCCAATACGGACCCAATGTGAAAAAGGAAGTATCAACACATAACAACCCGAGAATACCTTTCTGAGAAACTGCTTTTAGATGTATGACTTCATCACACACTGTTCCACCCTTCCCTTCTTAAAACAGTTTGCTAAAACTGTTTTCGTGGATTCTGCAATGTGATATTTAGGAGCTCAATGATGGCTATGGGGAGAAAGGATATATAATCAGACAGAAACTGGAAAGAAGCCTTCTGTGAAACTGCACTGCGATGTGTGAATGCAACTCACAGAGTTACACGTTTCTCTTCAGTCATCAGTTTGCTAACACAGTTTTCTGGAAATCTGCAATGGGATATTTCTCAGCTCTATGAAGCTTATGGTGTCAAAGGAAATATCCTTGGAGGAAAACTAGAAAGAATCTTCCTAAGAAACCTCTGATTGATGTGTGAATTCATCTCTCAGAGTTACACTTACATTTCATGGAGCAGGCCTTTAGCACTGTCTTTGAAGTATCTAAGAAATGTTACTTTGGAACGCATTGAGGCCTACGCCGATAAAGGAAATATCAAGGGTTAAAAACGAGAGAGAAGCTTTCTGAGAAATTTCTTTGTGATCTGTGAATTCATCTCACAGAGTTATAAGTTATTCCTCAGGAAGCAGTTTGCTAACACTCTTTTCGTGGAATCGGCAAAGTGATCTCTGGGAGCCAATTCGGGCCCTTTGTGAAAAAGGAAGTATCCGCACATAACAACCAGAGAATAGCTTTCTGAGAGGTAGCTTTTAGATGTGTGACTTCATCATACAGAGTTCCACCCTTCCCTCTTGGAACAGTTTGCTAACACTGTTGTCGTGGATTCTGCAATGTGATATTTGGGAGGTCATTGAGGCCTATGGGAGAAAGGATATATCCTCAGACAGAAACTGGAAAGAAGCCTTCTGTGAAACTGCACTGCCATGTGTGAATGCAACTCACAGAGTTACACGTTTCTCCTCAGTCATCAGTTTCCTGACACAGTTTTCTAGAAATCTGCAATGGGATATTTCTCAGCGCTATGAAGCTTATGGTGACAAAGGAAATATCCTCGGAGGAAAACTAGAAAGAAGCTTCCTAGGAAACTTCTGGTTGATGTGTGAATTCATCTCTCAGAGATCCACTTATATCTCATGGAGCAGGCCATTAGCACTGTCTTTGAAGAATCTAAGATATGTGACTTTGGAACGCATTGAGGCCTACGCTGATAAAGGAAATATCAACTGTTAAAAACGAGAGAGAAACTTTCTGAGAAATTTCTTTGTGATCTGTGAATTCATCTCACAGAGTTAAAACTTATTCCGCAGGAAGCAGTTTGCCAGCACTCTTTTCGTGGAATGGGCAAAGTGATATTTTGGAGCCAATGTGGGCACATTGTGAAAAAGAAAGTATCCACACATAACAACTAGAGAATAGCTTTCTAAGAGATTGCTTTTAGAGGTGTGACTTCATCACACAGAGTTCCACCCTTCCCTTCTTGGAATAGTTTGCTAACACTGTTGTCGTGGATTCTGGAAAGTGATATTTGGGAGCTCACTGAGCGCTATGGGGAGAAAGGATATATCCTCAGAAAGAAACTGGAAAGAAGCCTTCTGTGAAACTGCACTGCGATGTGTGAATGCTACTCACAGAGTTACACGTTTGTCTTCAGTAATCAGTTTGCTAACACAGTTTTCTGGAAATCTGCAGTGTGATATTTCTCAGCGCTATGAAGCTTATGGTGACAAAGGAAATATCCTCGGAGGAAAACTAGAAAGAAGTTTCCTAAGAAAATTCTGGTTGATGTGTGAATTCATCTCTCAGAGTTACAAGTAAATATCATGGAGCAGGCCATTAGCACTGTCTTTGAAAATCTTATATATGTTAATTTGGAACGCATGGAGGCCTACGCTGATAAAGGAAATATCAACAGTTAAAAACGAGAGAGAATCTTTCTGAGAAATTTCTTTGTGATCTGTGAATTCGTCTCACAGAGTTCCAAGTTATTCCTCAGGAAGCAGTTTGCTAACAATCTTTTCGTGGAATCTGCAAAGTGATAATTGGGGGCCAATTCAGGCCCTTTATAAAAAAGGAAGTATCCACATATAACAACTAGAGAATAGGTTTCTGAGAGATTGGTTTTAAATGTGTGACTTCATCACACCGAGTTCCACCCTTCCCTTCTTGGAACAGTCTGCTAATACTGTTGTGGTGGATTTTGCAATGTGACATTTGGGAGCTCATTGAGGGCTATGAGGAGAAAGGATATATCCTCAGACAGAAACTGGAAAGAAGCCTTCCCTTAAACTGCAATGCGATGTGTGAATGCAACTCACAGAGTTACATGTTTCTCTTCAGTCATCAGTTTGCTAACACAGTTTTCTGGAAATATGCAATGGGTTATTTCTCAGCGCTATGAGGCTTATGGTGACAAAGGAAATGTCCTCAGAGGATAACTAGACAGAAGCTTCCTAAGAAACTACTTGTTGATATGAGAATTCATCTCTCAGAGTTACACTTACATTTCATGGAGCAGGCCATTAGAACTGTCTTTGAAGTATCTAAAAAAGTTACTTTGCAATGCATGGAGGCCTACGCTGATAAAGGAAATATCAACAGTTGAAAACGAGAGAGAAGCTTTCTGAGAAATTTCTTTGTGATCTGTGAATTCATCTCACAGAGTTACATGTTATTCCTCAGGAAGAAATCTGCTAACGCTCTTTTCGTGGAATGGGGAAAGTGATATTTGGGAGCCAATTCTGGCCCTTTGTGAAAAAGGAAATATCCACACATTACAACTACGGAATATCGTTCTGAGAAATTGCTTTTAGATGTGTGACTTCATCACACACAGTTCCACCCTTCCCTTCTTGGAGCAGTTTGGAAACACTGTTGTCGTGGATTGTGCAATGTGATATTTGGGAGCTCTTTGAGGGCTATGGGCAGAAAGGATATATCCTCTGACAGAAACTGGAAAGAAGCCTTCTGTGAAACTTCACTGCGATGTGTGAACGCAACTCACAGAGTTACACGTTTCTCTTCAGTCATCAGTTTGCTAACACAGTTTTCTGGAAATCTGCAATGGGATGTTTCTCAGCACTATGAAGCTTTTGGTGACAAAGTATATAACTTCGGAGGAAAACTAGACAGTAGCTTCCTCAGAAACTTCTGGCTGATGTGTGAATTCATCTCTCAGAGTTACACTTATGTTTCATGAAGGAGACCATTAGCACTGTCTTTGAAGAATCTAAGAAATGTTACTTTGGAACGCATTGAGGGCTACGTTGATAAAGGAAATATCAGCAGTTAAAAACGAGAGAGAAGCTTTCCGAGAAATATCTTTGTGATCTGTGAATTCATCTCACAGTGTTACAAGTTATTCCTCAGGAGGCAGTTTGCTAACACTCTTTTCGTGGAATCTGCAAAGTGATATTTGGGAGCCATTTCGTTCCCATTGTGAAAAAGGAAGTATCCACACATAACAACTAGACAATAGCTTTCTGAGAGATTGGTTTTAGATGTGTGACTTCATCACACAGAGTTCCACCCTTCCCTTTTTGGAACAGTCTGCTAACACTGTTATGGTGGGTCCTGCAATGTGACATTTGGGATCTCATTGAGGTCTATGGGGAGAAAGGAAATAACCTCAGACTGAAACTGGAAAGAAGCCTTCTGTGAAACTACACTGCGATGTGTGAATGCAACTCACAGCGTTACACGTTTCACTTCACTCATCAGATCACTAACACAGTTTTCTGGAAATCTGCAAAGGGATATTTCACAGTGCTACGAAGCTTATGGTGACAAAGGAATTATCCTCGGAGGAAATCTAGAAAGAAGCTTCCTAAGAAAATTTTGTTGATGTGTGAATTCATCTCTCAGAGTTACACTTATATTTCATGGAGCAGGCCATTAGCACTGTCTTTGAAGAATCTAAGAAAAGTTACTTTGGAACGCATTGAGGCCTACTCGGATAAAGGAAATATCGTCAGTGGAAAACGAGAGAGAAGTTTCTGAGAAATTTCTTTGTGATCTCTGAATTCATCTCACAGAGTTACAAGCTATTCCTTAGGAAGCAGTTTGCTAACACTCTTTTCGTGGAATCTGCAAAGCGATATTTTGGAGCCAATTGGGTCCCATTGTGAAAAAGGAAGTATCCACACATAACAACTAGAGAATAGCTTTTTGAGAGATTGCTTTTAGATGTGTGACTTCATCACACAGAGTTCCACTCCTCCCTTCTTGGAACAGTCTGCTAACACTGTTGTGGTGGATTCTGCAATGTGACATTTGGGAGCTCATTGTGGCCCATGGTGAAAAGGATATATCCTCAGACAGAAACTTGAAAGAAGCCTTCTGTGAAACTGCACTGCGATGTGTGAATGCAACTCACAGAGTTACACATTTCTCTTCAGTCATCAGTTTGCTAACACAGTTTTCTGGAAATCTGCAATGGGATGTTTCTCTGTGCTATGAAGCCTTTGGTGACAAAGGAAATATGCTCGGAAGAAAAGTAGACAGAAGCTTCCTCAGAAACTTCTGGTTGATGTGTGAATGCATCTCTCAGAGATACACTTTTATTTCATGGAGCAGGCCATTAACATTGTCTTGAAGAATCTAAGAAATGTTACTTTTGAACACATTGAGGCCTACGCTAAAAAAGGAAATATCAAGAGTTAAAAACGAGAGAGAAGATTTCTGAGAAATGTCTTTGTGATCTGTGAATTCACCTCACAATGTTACAAGTTATTTCTCAAGAAGCAGTTTGCTAACACTCATTTCGTGGAATATGCAAAGCGATAATTGGGAGCCAATTCGTTCCCATTGTGAAAAAGGAAGTATCCACACATAACAGCAAGATAATAGCTTTCTGACAGATTGCTTTTAGATGTGTGGCTTCATCACACAGAGTTCCACCCTACCCTTCTTGGAACAGGTTGCTAACACTGTTGTCGTGGATTCTGCAATGTGTCATTTGGGAGCTTATTGAAGGATATGGGAGAAAGGATATATCCTCAGACAGAAACCGGAAAGAAGCCTTCTGTGAAACTGCACTGCGATGTGTGAATGCAACTCACAGAGTTACACGTTTCTCTTAAGTCCTCAGTTTGCAAACACAGTTTTCTGGAAACCTGCAATGGGTTATTTCTCAGCGCTATGAGACTTATGGTGACAAAGGAAATATCCTCAGAGGGAAACTAGACAGAAGCTTCCTCTGAAACTTCTGGTTGATGTGTGAATTCATCTCTCAGAGTTACACTTATATTTCTTGGAGCAGGACATTAGCACTGTCTTTGAGGAATCTAAGCAATGTTACTTTGGAACGCGTTGAGGTCTATGCTGATAAAGGAAATATCAACAGTTAAAAACGAGAGAGAAGCCTTCTGAGAAATTTCTTTGTGATCTGTGAATTCACCTCACAGAGTTACAAGTTATTCCTCAGGAAGCAGTTTGCTAACACTCTTTTCGTGGAATCTGCAAAGTGATATTTGGGAGCCAATTCGGGCCCATTGTAAAGAAGGCAATATCCACATATAGCAAGTAGAGAATAGCTTTCTGAGAGATTGCTTTTAGATGTGTGACTTCATCACACAGAGTTCCACCCTTCCCTTCTTGGAACAGTCTGCTAAGGCTGTTGTGGTGGATTCTGCATTGTGACATTTGGGAGCTCATTGAGGCCTATGGGGAGAAAGGAAATATCCTCAGACAGAAACTGGAAAGAAGCCTTCTGTGAAACTGCACTGCGATGTGTGAATGCAACTCACAGAGTTACAGGTTTCACTTCAGTCATCAGATTGCTAACACAGTTTTCTGGAAATCTGCAACGGGATATTATTCAGTGCTACGAAACTTATGGTGACAAAGGAAATATCCTCGGAGGTAATCTAGAAAGAAGCTTCCTAAGAAACTTTTTGTTGATGTGTGAATTCATCTCTCAGAGATACACTTTATTTGATGGAGCAGGCCATTAGCACTGTCTTTGAAGAATCTAACAAATGTTACTTTGGAACACGTTGAGGCCTACGCTGATAAAGGAAATATCAACAGTTAAAAACGAGAGAGAAGCTTTCTGAGAAATTTCTTTGTGATCTGTGAATTCATCTCACAGAGTTAAAAGTTATTCTTCAGGAAGCAGTTTGCTAACACTCTTTTCGTGGAATCGGCAAAGTGATATTTAGGAGCCAATTCGGGACCATTGTGAAAAAGGAAGTATCCACACATAACAACCAGAGAATAGCTTTCTGAGAGATTGCTTTTAGATGTGTGACTTCATCACACAGAGTTCCACCCTTCCCTTCTTGGAACAGTTTGCTAACACTGTTGTCGTGGATTCTGCAATGTGATATTTGGAAGCTCATTGAGGGCTATGGGGAGAAAGGATATATCCTCAAACAGAAACTGGAAAGAAGCCTTCCGTGAAACTGCACTGCGATGTGTGTATGCAACTCACAGAGTTCACGTTTCTTTCCAGTCATCAGTTTGCTAACACAGTTTTCTGGAAATCTGCAGTGGGACATTTCTCAGCCCTTTGAATATAATGGTGACAAAGGAAATATCCTCGGAGGAAAACTACACAGAAGCATCCTAAAAAACTTCTGGTTGATGAGTGAATTCATCTCTCAGAGTTACACTTATATTTCATGGAGCAGGCCATTAGCACTGTCTTTGAAGAATCTAAGAAATGTTACTTTGGAACGTGTGGAGGCGTACGTTGATAAAGGAAATATCAACAGTTAAAAACGAGAGAGAAGCTTTCTGAGAAATTTCTTTGTGATCTCTGACTTCATCTCACAGAGTTACAAGTTATTCCTCAGGAAGCAGTTTGCTAACACTCTTTTCGTGGAATCAGCAAAGTGATTTTTGGGAGCCAATTTGGGCCCATTGTGAAAAAGGATGTATCCACACATAACAACTAGAGAATAGCTTTCTGAGAGATTGCTTTTAGACGTGTGGCTTCATCACACAGAGTTCCACCCTTCCCTTCTTGGAACAGTTTTATAACACTGTTGTGGTGGATTCTGCAATGTGATATTTGGGAGCTCATTGAGGCCTATGGGGAGAAAGGAAATATCCTCAGACAGAAACTGGAAAGAAGCCTTCTGTGATACTACACTGCGATGTGTGAATGCAACTCACAGAGTCACACGTTTCACTTCAGTCATTAGATTGCTAACACAGTTTTCTGGAAATCTGCAACGGGATATTTCTCAGTGCTATGAAACTTATGGTGACAAAGGAAATATCCTCGGAGGAAATCTAGAGAGAAGCTTCCTAAGAAACTTTTTTGTTGATATGTGAATTCATCTCTCTGAGTTACACTTTATTTCATGGAGCAGGCCATTAGCACTGTCTTTGAAGAATCTAAGAAATGTTACTTTGGAACGCGTTGAGGCCTACGCTGATAAAGGAAATATCAACAGTTAAAATCGAGATAGAAGCTTACTTAGAGATTACTTTGTGATCTGTGAATTCATCTCACAGAACTATAAGTTATTCCTCAGGAAGTAGTTGGCTAACATTCCTTTCGTGGAATCTGCAAAGTGATATTTGGGAGCCAATTCGTTCCCATTGTGAAAAAGGAAGTATCCACACATAACAAATAGAGAATAGCTTTCTGAGAGATTGCTTTTAGATGTGTGACTTCATCACACAGATTTCCACCCTTCCGTTCTTGGAACAGTTTGCTAACACTGTTGTCGTGGATTCAGCAATGTGATATTTGGGAGCTCATTGAGGGCTATGGGGAGAAAGGATATATCCTCAGACAGAAACTGGAAAGAAGCTTTGTGTGAAACTGCACTGCCATGTGTGAATGCAACTCACAGAGTTACACGTTTCTCTTCAGTCATCAGTTTGCTAAAACATTTTTCTGGAAATCTGCAATGGGGTATTTCTCAGTGCTCTGAAGCTTACGGTTACAAAGGAAATGTCCTCGGAGGAAAACTAGAAAGAAGCTTAATAAGAAACTTCTGGTTGATGTGTGAATTCATCTCTCAGAGTTACACTTCTGTTTCATGGAGCAGGCCATGAGCACTGTCTTTGAAGTATCTAAGAAATGTTACTTTGGAAGGCATTGAGGCGAATGCTGATAAAGCAAATATCAACAGTTCAAAACGAGAGAGAAGCTTTCTGAGAAATTTCTTTGTGGTCTGTGAATTCATCTCACTGAGATAAAAGTTATTCCTCAAGAAGCATTTTGCTAATGCTCTTTTTGTGGAATTGGCAAAGTGATATTTCGGAGCCAATTCGGGCCCACTGTGAAAAAGGAAGAATCCGCACATAACAACCAGAGAATAGCTTTCTGAGAGATTGCTTTTAGATGTGTGACTTCATCACACAGAGTTCCACACTTCCCTTCTCGGAACAGTTTGCTAACACTGTTGTGCTGGATTCTGCAATGTGATATTTGGGAGCTCACTGAGGTCTATGGGGAGAAAGGATATATCCTCAGACAGAAACTTGAAAGAAGCCTTCTGTGAAACTGCACTTCGATGTGAGAATGCAACTCACAGACTTATCCGTTTCTCTTCAGTCATCAGTTTACTAACACAATTTTCTGGAAATCTGCAATAGGATATTTCTCAGCACTATGAAGCCTATGGTGACAAAGGAAATATCCTCGGAGGAAAACTAGACAGAATCTTCCTAAGAAACTTTTGTTGATGTGTGAATTCATCTCTCAGAGATACACTTATATTTCTTGGAGCAGACCATTAACACTGTCTTGAAGAATCTAAGAAATGTTACTTTGGAAAGCATTGAGGCCTACACTGAAAAAGGAAGTAACAACAGTTAAAAACGAGAGAGAAGTTTTCTGAGAAATGTCCTTGTGATCTGTAAATTCATCTCACAGAGTTACAAGTTATTTCTCAGAAATCAGTTTGCTAACACTCTTTTCGTGGAATCCGCAAAGTGATATTTGGGAGACAATTCGGGCCCACTGTGAAAAAGGAAGTATCCACACATAACAGCTAGAGAATAGCTTTCTGAGAGATTGCTTTTAGATGTGGGACTTCATCACACAGAGTTCCATACTTCCCTTCTTGGAACAGTTTGCTAACACTGTTGTCGTGGATTCTGCAATGTGACATTTGGGAGCTCATTGAGGGGTAGGGGGCGAAAGGATATATCCTCAGACAGAAAGTGGAAAGAAGACTGCTGTTAAACTGCACTGCGATGTGTGAATGCAACTCACAGAGTTGTATGTTTCTCTTCAGTCATCAGTGTGCTAATGCAGTTTTCTTGAAATCTACAATGGGTTATTTCTCAGTGCTATGAGGCTTATGGTGACAAAGGAAATATCCTCGGAGGAAAACTAGACAGAAGCTTCCTAAGAAACTTCTGGTTGATGTGTGAATTCATGTCTCAGAGTTACACTTATATTTTATGGAGCAGGCCATTGGTACTGTCTTTGAAGAATCTAAGAAATGTTACTTTGGAACGCATGGAGGCCTACGCTGACCAAGGAAATATCAACAGTTAAAAACGAGAGAGAAACTTTCTGAGAAATTTCTTTGTGATCTATGAATTCATCTCACAAAGTTACAAGTTATTCCTCAGGAAGCAGTTTGCTAACACTCTTTTCGTGCAATCTGCAAAGTGATATTTGGCAGCCAATTCGGGTCCATTGTAAAAAAGGAACTATCCACATATAACAACTTGAGAATAGGTTTCTGAGAGATTGGTTTTAGATGTGATAATTCATCACACAGAGTTCCACCCTTCCCTACTTGGAACAGTCTGCTAACACTGTTGTTGTGGATACTGCAATGTGACATTTCGGAGCTCATTTAGGGCTATGGGAAGAAAGGATATATCCTCAGACAGAAACTGCAAAGTAGCATTCTGTGAATCTACACTGCGATGTGTGAATGCAACTCACAGAGATACACGTTTCTCTTCAGTCATCAGTTTGCTAACACAGCTTTCTGGAAATCTGCAATGGGATAATTCTCAGTGCTATGAAGCTTATGGTGACAAAGGAAATATCCTCGGAGGAAAACTAGAAAGAAGCTTCCTAAGAAACTTCTGGTTGATGTGGGAATTTATCTCTCAGAGTTACACTTATATTTCATGGAGCAGGCCTTTAGCACTGTCTTTGAAGAATCTAAGAAATGTTTCTTTGGAACACATTGAGGCCTACGCTGATAAAGGAATTATCATCAGTTAAAAACGAATGAGAAGCTTTCTGAGAAATTTCTTTTTGATCTGTGAATTCAGCTCACAGAGATACAAGTTATTCCTCAGGAAGCAGTTTGCTAACACTCTTTTCGTGGAATCGGCAAAGTGATATTGGGGAGCCAATTCGGGCCCATTGTGAAAAAGGAAGTATCCACACATAACAACTAGAGAATAGCTTTCTGAGAGATTGCTTTTAGAGATGTGACTTCATCACACAGAGTTCCACCCTTCCTTCTTAGAACAGTTTGCTAACACTGTTGTGGTGGATTCTGCAATGTGGTATTTGGGAGCTCATTGAGGGCTATGGGGAGAAAGGGTATCTCCTCAAACAGACACTGGGAAGAAGCCTTCTGTGAAACTTCACTGCAAAGTGTGAATGCGACTCACAGAGTTACACGTTTGTCTTCAGTCACCAGTTTGCTAACACAGTTTTCTGGAAATCTTCAATGGGATATTGCTCAGCGCTATGAAGCTTAGGATGACAAAGGAAATATCCACAGAGAAAACTAGAAAGAAGCTTCCTAGGAAACTTTTGGTTGATGTTTGAATTCATCTCTCAGAGTTGCACTTATATTTCATGGAGGAGGCCATTAGCACAGTCTTTGAAGAATCTAAGAAATGTTACCTTGGAAAGTATTGAGGTCTACGCTGATAAAGGAAATATCAACAGTTAAAAGCGAGGGAGAAGCATTCTGAGAAATTTCTTTTTGATCTGTGAATTCATCTCACACAGTTACAAGTTATTCCTCAGGTAGCACTTTGCTAACACACTTTTCGTGGAATCGGCCAAGTGAGATTTGGGAGCCATTTCGGGTACTTTGTGAAAAAGGAAGTATCCACACATAACAACTAGAGAATAGCTTTCTGAGAGATTGCTTTTAGATGTGTGACTTCATCACACAGAGTTCCACCCTTCCCTTCTTGGAACAGTTTGCTAACACTGTTGTGCTGGATTTTGCAATGTGATATTTGGTAGCTCATTGAGGGTTATGGGGAGAAAGGATATATCCTCAGACAGAAACTGGAAAGAAGCCTTCTGTGAAACTGCACTGCGATGTATGAATGCAACTCCCAGACTTACAGTTTCTCTTCATTCATCAGTGTGCTAACACAGTTTTCTGGAAATCTGCAATGGGATATTTCTCAGCGCTATGAAGCTTATGGTGACAAAGGAAATATCCTCGGAGGAAAACTAGAAAGAAGCATCCTAGGAAACTTCTGGTTGATGTGTGAATTCATCTGTCAGAGTTACACATATATTTCATGGAGCAGGCCATTAGCACTGTCTTTGAAGTATCTAAGAAATGTTATTTTGGAACGCTTTGAGGCCTACGCTGATAAAGGAAATGTCAACAGTTAAAAACGAGAGAGAAGCTTTCTGAGAAAATTCTTTGTGATCTGTGAATTCATCTCACAGAGATAAAAGTCATTCCTCAGGAAGCACTTTGCTAATACTCTTTTCGTGGAATCGGCAAAGTGATATTTCGGAGCCAATTCGGGCCCATTGTGGAAAAGGAAGTATCCACATATAACAACTAGAGAATAGCTTTCTGAGACATTGCTTTTAGATGTGTGACTTCATCACAAAGAGTTCAACCATTCCCTTCTTGGAACACTTTGCTAACACTGATTGTCGTGGATTCTGCAATGTGATATTTGGGAGCTCACTGAGGCTAATGGGGAGAAAGGATGTATCCTCAGACAGAAACTGGAAAGAAGCCTGCTGTGAAACTGCACTGCGATGTGTGAATGCAATTCACAGACTTACACGTTTCTCTTCAGTCATCCGTTTGCTAACACAGTTTTCTGGAAATCTGCAATGGGATATTTCTCAGCGCTATGAACCCTACTGTGACAAAGGAAATATCCTCGGAGGAAAACTAGACAGAATCTTCCTAAGAAACTTTTGTTGATGTGTGAATTCATCTCTCAGAGATACACTTATATTTCTTGGAGCAGGCCATTAACACTGTCTTGAAGAATCTAAGAAATGTTACTTTGGAACTCATAGAGGCCTACACTGAAAAAGGAAATTTCAACAGTTAAAAACGAGAGAGAAGCTTTCTGAGAAATTTCTTTGTGATCTGTGGATTCATCTCACACAGTTACCAGTTATTCCTCAGGAAGCAGTTTGGTAACTCTCTTTTCGTGGAATCTGCAAAGTAATATTGGGAGCCAATTCGGGCCCATTGTGAAAAAGGAAGTATCCACACATAACAACTAGAAAATAACTTTCTGAGAGATTGCTCTTAGATGTGTGACTTCATCACACACAGTTCCACACTTAACTTCCTGGAACAGTTTTCTAAAACTGTTGTCGTGGATTCTGCAATGTGACATTTGGGAGCACTTTGAGGGCAATGGGGAGAAAGGATATATCCTCAGACAGAAACTGGAAAGAAACCTTCTGTGAAACTGCACTGCGATGTGTGAATGCAACTCACAGAGTTACTCGTTTCTCTTCAGTCATCAGTTTGCTAATACAGTTGTCTGGAAATCTGCAATGGGATATTTCTCAGTGCTCTGAAGCTTATGGTTACAAAGGAAATATCATCGGAGAAAAACTAGAAGGAAGCTTCGTCAGAAAGTTCTGGTTGATGTGTGAATGCATCTCTCAGAGTTACACTTATATTTCATGGAGCAGGCCATTAGCACTGTCTTTGAAGAATCTAAGAAATGTTACTTTGGAATGCATTGAGGCCTATGCTGATACAAGAAATATCAACAGTTAAAAACGAGAGAGAAG
>NW_022323026.1:0-16746 GCF_002776525.5 Piliocolobus tephrosceles
CTTCTCTCTCGTTTTTAACTGTTGATATTTCTTGTATCAGCATAGGCCTCAATGCATTCCAAAGTAACATTTCTTAGATTCTTCAAAGACAGTGCTAATGGCCTGCTCCATGAAATATAAGTGTAACTCTGAGAGATGCATTCACACATCAACCAGAACTTTCTGACGAAGCTTCCTTCTAGTTTTTCTCCGATGATATTTCCTTTGTAACCATAAGCTTCAGAGCACTGAGAAATATCCCATTGCAGATTTCCAGACAACTGTATTAGCAAACTGATGACTGAAGAGAAACGAGTAACTCTGTGAGTTGCATTCACACATCGCAGTGCAGTTTCACAGAAGGTTTCTTTCCAGTTTCTGTCTGAGGATATATCCTTTCTCCCCATTGCCCTCAAAGTGCTCCCAAATGTCACATTGCAGAATCCACGACAACAGTTTTAGAAAACTGTTCCAGGAAGTTAAGTGTGGAACTGTGTGTGATGAAGTCACACATCTAAGAGCAATCTCTCAGAAAGTTATTTTCTAGTTGTTATGTGTGGATACTTCCTTTTTCACAATGGGCCCGAATTGGCTCCCAATATTACTTTGCAGATTCCACGAAAAGAGAGTTACCAAACTGCTTCCTGAGGAATAACTGGTAACTGTGTGAGATGAATCCACAGATCACAAAGAAATTTCTCAGAAAGCTTCTCTCTCGTTTTTAACTGTTGAAATTTCCTTTTTCAGTGTAGGCCTCTATGAGTTCCAAAGTAACATTTCTTAGATTCTTCAAGACAGTGTTAATGGCCTGCTCCAAGAAATATAAGTGTATCTCTGAGAGATGAATTCACACATCAACAAAAGTTTCTTAGGAAGATTCTGTCTAGTTTTCCTCCGAGGATATTTCCTTTGTCACAGTAGGGTTCATAGCGCTGAGAAATATCCCATTGCAGATTTCCAGAAAACTGTGTTAGCAAACGGATGACTGAAGAGAAACGTGTAAGTCTGTGAATTGCATTCACACATCGCAGTGCAGTTTCACAGCAGGCTTCTTTCCAGTTTCTGTCTGAGGATACATCCTTTCTCCCCATTAGCCTCAGTGAGCTCCCAAATATCACATTGCAGAATCCACGACAATCAGTGTTAGCAAAGTGTTCCAAGAAGGGAATGGTTGAACTCTTTGTGATGAAGTCACACATCTAAAAGCAATGTCTCAGAAAGCTATTCTCTAGTTGTTATATGTGGATACTTCCTTTTCCACAATGGGCCCGAATTGGCTCCGAAATATCACTTTGCCGATTCCACGAAAAGAGTATTAGCAAAGTGCTTCCTGAGGAATGACTTTTATCTCTGTGAGATGAATTCACAGATCACAAAGAATTTTCTCAGAAAGCTTCTCTCTCGTTTTTAACTGTTGACATTTCCTTTATCAGCGTAGGCCTCAAAGCGTTCCAAAATAACATTTCTTAGATACTTCAAAGACAGTGCTAATGGCCTGCTCCATGAAATATATGTGTAACTCTGACAGATGAATTCACACATCAACCAGAAGTTTCCTAGGATGCTTCTTTCTAGTTTTCCTCCGAGGATATTTCCTTTGTCACCATAAGCTTCATAGCGCTGAGAAATATCCCATTGCAGATTTCCAGAAAACTGTGTTAGCACACTGATGAATGAAGAGAAACTGTAAGTCTGGGAGTTGCATTCATACATCGCAGTGCAGTTTCACAGAAGGCTTCTTTCCAGTTTCTGTCTGAGGATATATCCTTTCTCCCCATAACCCTCAATGAGCTACCAAATATCACATTGCAAAATCCAGCACAACAGTGTTAGCAAACTGTTCCAAGAAGGGAAGGGTGGAACTCTGTGTGATGAAGTCACACATCTAAAAGCAATCTCTCAGAAAGCTATTCTCTAGTTGTTATGTGTGGATACTTCCTTTTTCACAAAGTACCCGAAATGGCTCCCAAATCTCACTTGGCCGATTCCACGAAAAGTGTGTTAGCAAAGTGCTACCTGAGGAATAACTTGTAACTGTGTGAGATGAATTCACAGATCAAAAAGAAATTTCTCAGAATGCTTCTCCCTCGCTTTTAACTGTTGATATTTCCTTTATCAGCGTAGACCTCAATACTTTCCAAGGTAACATTTCTTAGATTCTTCAAAGACTGTGCTAATGGCCTCCTCCATGAAATATAAGTGCAACTCTGAGAGATGAATTCAAACATCAACCAAAAGTTTCCTAGGAAGCTTCTTTCTAGTTTTCTCTGTGGATATTTCCTTTGTCATCCTAAGCTTCATAGCGCTGAGCAATATCCCATTGAAGATTTCCAGAAAACTGTGTTAGCAAACTGGTGACTGAAGACAAACGTGTAACTCTGTGAGTCGCATTCACACTTTGCAGTGAAGTTTCACAGAAGGCTTCTTCCCAGTGTCTGTTTGAGGAGATACCCTTTCTCCCCATAGCCCTCAATGAGCTCCCAAATACCACATTGCAGAATCCACCACAACAGTGTTAGCAAACTGTTCTAAGAAGGAAGGGTGGAACTCTGTGTGATGAAGTCACATCTCTAAAAGCAATCTCTCAGAAAGCTATTCTCTAGTTGTTATGTGTGGATACTTCCTTTTTCACAATGGGCCCGAATTGGCTCCCCAATATCACTTTGCCGATTCCACGAAAAGAGTGTTAGCAAACTGCTTCCTGAGGAATAACTTGTATCTCTGTGAGCTGAATTCACAGATCAAAAAGAAATTTCTCAGAAAGCTTCTCATTCGTTTTTAACTGATGATAATTCCTTTATCAGCGTAGGCCTCAATGTGTTCCAAAGAAACATTTCTTAGATTCTTCAAAGACAGTGCTAAAGGCCTGCTCCATGAAATATAAGTGTAACTCTGAGAGATAAATTCCCACATCAACCAGAAGTTTCTTAGGAAGCTTCTTTCTAGTTTTCCTCCGAGGATATTTCCTTTGTCACCATAAGCTTCATAGCACTGAGAATTATCCCATTGCAGATTTCCAGAAAGCTGTGTTAGCAAACTGATGACTGAAGAGAAACGTGTATCTCTGTGAGTTGCATTCACACATCGCAGTGTAGATTCACAGAATGCTACTTTGCAGTTTCTGTCTGAGGATATATCCTTTCTTCCCATAGCCCTAAATGAGCTCCGAAATGTCACATTGCAGTATCCACAACAACAGTGTTAGCAGACTGTTCCAAGTAGGGAAGGGTGGAACTCTGTGTGATGAATTATCACATCTAAAACCAATCTCTCAGAAACCTATTCTCAAGTTGTTATATGTGGATAGTTCCTTTTTTACAATGGACCCGAATTGGCTGCCAAATATCACTTTGCAGATTGCACGAAAAGAGTGTTAGCAAACTGCTTCCTGAGGAATAACTTGTAACTTTGTGAGATGAATTCATAGATCACAAAGAAATTTCTCAGAAAGTTTCTCTCTCGTTTTTAACTGTTGATATTTCCTTGGTCAGCGTAGGCCTCCATGCGTTCCAAAGTAACATTTCTTAGATTCTTCAAAGACAGTACCAATGGCCTGCTCCATAAAATATAAGTGTAACTCTGAGACATGAATTCACACATCAACCAGAAGTTTCTTAGGAAGCTTCTGTCTAGTTTTCCTCCGAGGATATTTCCTTTGTCACCATAAGCCTCATAGCACTGAGAAATAACCCATTGTAGATTTCAAGAAAACTGCATTAGCACACTGATGACTGAAGAGAAACATACAACTCTGTGAGTTGCATTCACACATCGCAGTGCAGTTTAACAGCAGTCTTCTTTCCACTTTCTGTCTGAGGATATATCCTTTCGCCCCCTACCCCTCAATGAGCTCCCAAATGTCACATTGCAGAATCCACGACAACAGTGTTAGCAAACTGTTCCAAGAAGGGAAGTATGGAACTCTGTGTGATGAAGTCCCACATCTAAAAGCAATCTCTCAGAAAGCTATTCTCTAGCTGTTATGTGTGGATACTTCCTTTTTCACAGTGGGCCCGAATTGTCTCCCAAATATCACTTTGCGGATTCCACGAAAAGAGTGTTAGCAAACTGATTTCTGAGAAATAACTTGTAACTCTGTGAGATGAATTTACAGATCACAAGGACATTTCTCAGAAAACTTCTCTCTCGTTTTTAACTGTTGTTACTTCCTTTTTCAGTGTAGGCCTCAATGCTTTCCAAAGTAACATTTCTTAGATTCTTCAAGACAGTGTTAATGGTCTGCTCCAAGAAATATAAGTGTATCTCTGAGAGATGAATTCACACATCAACAAAAGTTTCTTAGGAAGATTCTGTCTAGTTTTCCTCCGAGGATATTTCCTTTGTCACCATAGGCTTCATAGTGCTGAGAAATATCCTATTGCAGATTTCCAGAAAATTGTGTTAGTAAACTGATGACTGAAGAGAAACGGATAAGTCTGTGAGTTGCATTCTCACATCGAAGTGCAGTTTCACAGAAGGCTTCTTTCAAGTTTCTGTCTGAGGATATATCCTTTCTCCCCATAGACCTCAGTGAGCTCCCAAATATCACATTGCAGAATCCAGCACAACAGTGTTAGCAAACTGTTCCGAGAAGGGAAGTGTGGAACTCTGTGTGATGAAGTCACACATCTAAAAGCAATCTCTCAGAAAGCTATTCTCTGGTTGTTATGTGCGGATTCTTCCTTTTTCACAGTGGGCCCGAATTGGCTCCGAAATATCACTTTGCCAATTCCACAAAAAGAGCATTAGCAAAATGCTTCTTGAGGAATAACTTTTATCTCAGTGAGATGAATTCACAGACCACAAAGAAATTTCTCAGAAAGCTTCTCTCTCGTTTTGAACTGTTGATATTTGCTTTATCAGCATTCGCCTCAATGCCTTCCAAAGTAACATTTCTTAGATACTTCAAAGACAGTGCTCATGGCCTGCTCCATGAAACAGAAGTGTAACTCTGAGAGATGAATTCACACATCAACCAGAAGTTTCTTATTAAGCTTCTTTCTAGTTTTCCTCCGAGGACATTTCCTTTGTAACCGTAAGCTTCAGAGCACTGAGAAATACCCCATTGCAGATTTCCAGAAAAATGTTTTAGCAAACTGATGACTGAAGAGAAACGTGTAACTCTGTGAGTTGCATTCACACATGGCAGTGCAGTTTCACACAAAGCTTCTTTCCAGTTTCTGTCTGAGGATATATCCTTTCTCCCCATAGCCCTCAATGAGCTCCCAAATATCACATTGCTGAATCCACGACAACAGTGTTAGCAAACTGTTCCAAGAACGGAAGGGTGGAAATCTGTGTGATGAAGTCACACATCTAAAAGCAATCTCTCAGAAAGCTATTCTCTATTTGTTATGTGTGGATACTTCCTTTTTCACAATGGGAACGAATTGGCTCCCAAATATCACTTTGCAGATTCCACGAAAGGAATGTTAGCCAACTACTTCCTGAGGAATAACTTATAGTTCTGTGAGATGAATTCACAGATCACAAAGTAATCTCTAAGTAAGCTTCTATCTCGATTTTAACTGTTGATATTTCCTTTATCAGCGTAGGCCTCAACGCGTTCCAAAGTAACATTTCTTAGATTCTTCAAAGACAGTGCTAATGGCCTGCTCCATGAAATAAAGTGTAACTCAGAGAGATGAATTCACATATCAACAAAAAAGTTTCTTAGGAAGCTTCTCTCTAGATTTCCTCCGAGGATATTTCCTTTGTCACCATAAGTTTCATAGCACTGAGAAATATCCCGTTGCAGATTTCCAGAAAACTGTGTTAGCAATCTAATGACTGAAGTGAAACGTGTGACTCTGTGAGTTGCATTCACACATCGCAGTGTAGTATCACAGAAGGCTTCTTTCCAGTTTCTGTCTGAGGATATTTCCTTTCTCCCCATAGGCCTCAATGAGCTCCCAAATATCACATTGCAGAATCCACCACAACAGTGTTATAAAACTGTTCCAAGAAGGGAAGGGTGGAACTCTGTGTGATGAAGCCACACGTCTAAAAGCAATCTCTCAGAAAGCTATTCTCTAGTTGTTATGTGTGGATACATCCTTTTTCACAATGGGCCCAAATTGGCTCCCAAAAATCACTTTGCTGATTCCACGAAAAGAGTGTTAGCAAACTGCTTCCTGAGGAATAACTTGTAACTCTGTGAGATGAAGTCAGAGATCACAAAGAAATTTCTCAGAAAGCTTCTCTCTCGTTTTTAACTGTTGATATTTCCTTTATCAACGTACGCCTCCACACGTTCCAAAGTAACATTTCTTAGATTCTTCAAAGACAGTGCTAATGGCCTGCTCCATGAAATATAAGTGTAACTCTGAGAGATGAATTCACTCATCAACCAGAAGTTTTTTAGGATGCTTCTGTGTAGTTTTCCTCCGAGGATATTTCCTTTGTCACCATTATATTCAAAGGGCTGAGAAATGTCCCACTGCAGATTTCCAGAAAACTGTGTTAGCAAACTGATGACTGGAAAGAAACGTGAACTCTGTGAGTTGCATACACACATCGCAGTGCAGTTTCACGGAAGGCTTCTTTCCAGTTTCTGTTTGAGGATATATCCTTTCTCCCCATAGCCCTCAATGAGCTTCCAAATATCACATTGCAGAATCCACGACAACAGTGTTAGCAAACTGTTCCAAGAAGGGAAGGGTGGAACTCTGTGTGATGAAGTCACACATCTAAAAGCAATCTCTCAGAAAGCTATTCTCTGGTTGTTATGTGTGGATACTTCCTTTTTCACAATGGTCCCGAATTGGCTCCTAAATATCACTTTGCCGATTCCACGAAAAGAGTGTTAGCAAACTGCTTCCTGAAGAATAACTTTTAACTCTGTGAGATGAATTCACAGATCACAAAGAAATTTCTCAGAAAGCTTCTCTCTCGTTTTTAACTGTTGATATTTCCTTTATCAGCGTAGGCCTCAACGTGTTCCAAAGTAACATTTGTTAGATTCTTCAAAGACAGTGCTAATGGCCTGCTCCATCAAATAAAGTGTATCTCTGAGAGATGAATTCACACATCAACAAAAAGTTTCTTAGGAAGCTTCTTTCTAGATTACCTCCGAGGATATTTCCTTTGTCACCATAAGTTTCGTAGCACTGAATAATATCCCGTTGCAGATTTCCAGAAAACTGTGTTAGCAATCTGATGACTGAAGTGAAACCTGTAACTCTGTGAGTTGCATTCACACATCGCAGTGCAGTTTCACAGAAGGCTTCTTTCCAGTTTCTGTCTGAGGATATTTCCTTTCTCCCCATAGGCCTCAATGAGCTCCCAAATGTCACAATGCAGAATCCACCACAACAGCCTTAGCAGACTGTTCCAAGAAGGGAAGGGTGGAACTCTGTGTGATGAAGTCACACATCTAAAAGCAATCTCTCAGAAAGCTATTCTCTACTTGCTATATGTGGATATTGCCTTCTTTACAATGGGCCCGAATTGGCTCCCAAATATCACTTTGCAGATTCCACGAAAAGAGTGTTAGCAAACTGCTTCCTGAGGAATAACTTGTAACTCTGTGAGGTGAATTCACAGATCACAAAGAAATTTCTCAGAAGGCTTCTCTCTCGTTTTTAACTGTTGATATTTCCTTTATCAGCATAGACCTCAACGCGTTCCAAAGTAACATTGCTTAGATTCCTCAAAGACAGTGCTAATGTCCTGCTCCAAGAAATATAAGTGTAACTCTGAGAGATGAATTCACACATCAACCAGAAGTTTCAGAGGAAGCTTCTGTCTAGTTTCCCTCTGAGGATATTTCCTTTGTCACCATAAGTCTCATAGCGCTGAGAAATAACCCATTGCAGGTTTCCAGAAAACTGTGTTTGCAAACTGAGGACTTAAGAGAAACGTGTAACTCTGTGAGTTGCATTCACACATCGCAGTGCAGTTTCACAGAAGGCTTCTTTCCGGTTTCTGTCTGAGGATATATCCTTTCTCCCATATCCTTCAATAAGCTCCCAAATGACACATTGCAGAATCCACGACAACAGTGTTAGCAACCTGTTCCAAGAAGGGTAGGGTGGAACTCTGTGTGATGAAGCCACACATCTAAAAGCAATCTGTCAGAAAGCTATTATCTTGCTGTTATGTGTGGATACTTCCTTTTTCACAATGGGAACGAATTGGCTCCCAATTATCGCTTTGCATATTCCACGAAATGAGTGTTAGCAAACTGCTTCTTGAGAAATAACTTGTAACATTGTGAGGTGAATTCACAGATCACAAAGACATTTCTCAGAAATCTTCTCTCTCGTTTTTAACTCTTGATATTTCCTTTTTTAGCGTAGGCCTCAATGTGTTCAAAAGTAACATTTCTTAGATTCTTCAAGACAATGTTAATGGCCTGCTCCATGAAATAAAAGTGTATCTCTGAGAGATGCATTCACACATCAACCAGAAGTTTCTGAGGAAGCTTCTGTCTACTTTTCTTCCGAGCATATTTCCTTTGTCACCAAAGGCTTCATAGCACAGAGAAACATCCCATTGCAGATTTCCAGAAAACTGTGTTAGCAAACTGATGACTGAAGAGAAATGTGTAACTCTGTGAGTTGCATTCACACATCGCAGTGCAGTTTCACAGAAGGCTTCTTTCAAGTTTCTGTCTGAGGATATATCCTTTTCACCATGGGCCACAATGAGCTCCCAAATGTCACATTGCAGAATCCACCACAACAGTGTTAGCAGACTGTTCCAAGAAGGGAGGAGTGGAACTCTGTGTGATGAAGTCACACATCTAAAAGCAATCTCTCAAAAAGCTATTCTCTAGTTGTTATGTGTGGATACTTCCTTTTTCACAATGGGACCCAATTGGCTCCAAAATATCGCTTTGCAGATTCCACGAAAAGAGTGTTAGCAAACTGCTTCCTAAGGAATAGCTTGTAACTCTGTGAGATGAATTCAGAGATCACAAAGAAATTTCTCAGAAACTTCTCTCTCGTTTTCCACTGACGATATTTCCTTTATCCGAGTAGGCCTCAATGCGTTCCAAAGTAACTTTTCTTAGATTCTTCAAAGACAGTGCTAATGGCCTGCTCCATGAAATATAAGTGTAACTCTGAGAGATGAATTCACACATCAACAAAATTTTCTTAGGAAGCTTCTTTCTAGATTTCCTCCGAGGATAATTCCTTTGTCACCATAAGCTTCGTAGCACTGTGAAATATCCCTTTGCAGATTTCCAGAAAACTGTGTTAGTGATCTGATGAGTGAAGTGAAACGTGTAACGCTGTGAGTTGCATTCACACATCGCAGTGTAGTTTCACAGAAGGCTTCTTTCCAGTTTCAGTCTGAGGTTATTTCCTTTCTCCCCATAGACCTCAATGAGATCCCAAATGTCACATTGCAGGACCCACCATAACAGTGTTAGCAGACTGTTCCAAAAAGGGAAGGGTGGAACTCTGTGTGATGAAGTCACACATCTAAAACCAATCTCTCAGAAAGCTATTGTCTAGTTGTTATGTGTGGATACTTCCTTTTTCACAATGGGAACGAAATGGCTCCCAAATATCACTTTGCAGATTCCACGAAAAGAGTGTTAGCAAACTGCCTCCTGAGGAATAACTTGTAACACTGTGAGATGAATTCACAGATCACAAAGATATTTCTCGGAAAGCTTCTCTCTCGTTTTTAACTGCTGATATTTCCTTTATCAACGTAGCCCTCAATGCGTTCCAAAGTAACATTTCTTAGATTCTTCAAAGACAGTGCTAATGGTCTCCTTCATGAAACATAAGTGTAACTCTGAGAGATGAATTCACACATCAGCCAGAAGTTTCTGAGGAAGCTACTGTCTAGTTTTCCTCCGAAGTTATATACTTTGTCACCAAAAGCTTCATAGTGCTGAGAAACATCCCATTGCAGATTTCCAGAAAACTGTGTTAGCAAACTGATGACTGAAGAGAAACGTGTAACTCTGTGAGTTGCGTTCACACATCGCAGTGAAGTTTCACAGAAGGCTTCTTTCCAGTTTCTGTCAGAGGATATATCCTTTCTGCCCATAGCCCTCAAAGAGCTCCCAAATATCACATTGCACAATCCACGACAACAGTGTTTCCAAACTGCTCCAAGAAGGGAAGGGTGGAACTGTGTGTGATGAAGTCACACATCTAAAAGCAATTTCTCAGAACGATATTCCGTAGTTGTAATGTGTGGATATTTCCTTTTTCACAAAGGGCCAGAATTGGCTCCCAAATATCACTTTCCCCATTCCACGAAAAGAGCGTTAGCAGATTTCTTCCTGAGGAATAACATGTAACTCTGTGAGATGAATTCACAGATCACAAAGAAATTTCTCAGAAAGCTTCTCTCTCGTTTTCAACTGTTGATATTTCCTTTATCAGCGTAGGCCTCCATGCATTGCAAAGTAACTTTTTTAGATACTTCAAAGACAGTTCTAATGGCCTGCTCCATGAAATGTAAGTGTAACTCTGAGAGATGAATTCTCATATCAACAAGTAGTTTCTTAGGAAGCTTCTGTCTAGTTATCCTCTGAGGACATTTCCTTTGTCACCATAAGCCTCATAGCGCTGAGAAATAACCCATTGCATATTTCCAGAAAACTGTGTTAGCAAACTGATGACTGAAGAGAAACATGTAACTCTGTGAGTTGCATTCACACATCGCATTGCAGTTTAAGGGAAGGCTTCTTTCCAGTTTCTGTCTGAGGATATATCCTTTCTCCTCATAGCCCTCAATGAGCTCCCAAATGTCACATTGCAAAATCCACCACAACAGTATTAGCAGACTGTTCCAAGAAGGGAAGGGTGGAACTCGGTGTGATGAAGTCACACATTTAAAACCAATCTCTCAGAAACCTATTCTCTAGTTGTTATATGTGGATACTTCCTTTTTTATAAAGGGCCTGAATTGGCCCCCAATTATCACTTTGCAGATTCCACGAAAAGATTGTTAGCAAACTGCTTCCTGAGGAATAACTTGGAACTCTGTGAGACGAATTCACAGATCACAAAGAAATTTCTCAGAAAGATTCTCTCTCGTTTTTAACTGTTGATATTTCCTTTATCAGCGTAGGCCTCCATGCGTTCCAAATTAACATATATAAGATTTTCAAAGACAGTGCTAATGGCCTGCTCCATGATATTTACTTGTAACTCTGAGAGATGAATTCACACATCAACCAGAATTTTCTTAGGAAACTTCTTTCTAGTTTTCCTCCGAGGATATTTCCTTTGTCACCATAAGCTTCATAGCGCTGAGAAATATCACACTGCAGATTTCCAGAAAACTGTGTTAGCAAACTGATTACTGAAGACAAACGTGTAACTCTGTGAGTAGCATTCACACATCGCAGTGCAGTTTCACAGAAGGCTTCTTTCCAGTTTCTTTCTGAGGATATATCCTTTCTCCCCATAGCGCTCAGTGAGCTCCCAAATATCACTTTCCAGAATCCACGACAACAGTGTTAGCAAACTATTCCAAGAAGGGAAGGGTGGAACTCTGTGTGATGAAGTCACACCTCTAAAAGCAATCTCTTAGAAAGCTATTCTCTAGTTGTTATGTGTGGATACTTTCTTTTTCACAATGTGCCCACATTGGCTCCAAAATATCACTTTGCCCATTCCACGAAAAGAGTGCTGGCAAACTGCTTCCTGCGGAATAAGTTTTAACTCTGTGAGATGAATTCACAGATCACAAAGAAATTTCTCAGAAAGTTTCTCTCTCGTTTTTAACAGTTGATATTTCCTTTATCAGCGTAGGCCTCAATGCGTTCCAAAGTCACATATCTTAGATTCTTCAAAGACAGTGCTAATGGCCTGCTCCATGAGATATAAGTGGATCTCTGAGAGATGAATTCACACATCAACCAGAAGTTTCCTAGGAAGCTTCTTTCTAGTTTTCCTCCGAGGATATTTCCTTTGTCACCATAAGCTTCATAGCGCTGAGAAATATCCCATTGCAGATTTCTAGAAAACTGTGTCAGGAAACTGATGACTGAGGAGAAACGTGTAACTCTGTGAGTTGCATTCACACATGGCAGTGCAGTTTCACAGAAGGCTTCTTTCCAGTTTCTGTCTGAGGATATATCCTTTCTCCCATAGGCCTCAATGACCTCCCAAATATCACATTGCAGAATCCACGACAACAGTGTTAGCAAACTGTTCCAAGAGGGAAGGGTGGAACTCTGTATGATGAAGTCACACATCTAAAAGCTACCTCTCAGAAAGCTATTCTCTGGTTGTTATGTGCGGATACTTCCTTTTTCACAAAGGGCCCGAATTGGCTCCCAGAGATCACTTTGCCGATTCCACGAAAAGAGTGTTAGCAAACTGCTTCCTGAGGAATAACTTATAACTCTGTGAGATGAATTCACAGATCACAAAGAAATTTCTCAGAAAGCTTCTCTCTCGTTTTTAACCCTTGATATTTCCTTTATCGGCGTAGGCCTCAATGCGTTCCAAAGTAACATTTCTTAGATACTTCAAAGACAGTGCTAAAGGCCTGCTCCATGAAATGTAAGTGTAACTCTGAGAGATGAATTCACACATCAATCAGAGGTTTCTTAGGAAGATTCTTTCTAGTTTTCCTCCAAGGATATTTCCTTTGACACCATAAGCTTCATAGAGCTGAGAAATATCCCATTGCAGATTTCCAGAAAACTGTGTTAGCAAACTGATGACTGAAGAGAAACGTGTAACTCTGTGAGTTGCATTCACACATCGCAGTGCAGTTTCACAGAAGGCTTCTTTCCAGTTTCTGTCTGATTATATATCCTTTCTCCCCATAGCCATCATTGAGCTCCTAAATATCACATTGCAGAATCCACGAAAACAGTTTTAGCAAACTGTTTTAAGAAGGGAAGGGTGGAACAGTGTGTGATGAAGTCATACATCTAAAAGCAGTTTCTCAGAAAGGTATTCTCGGGTTGTTATGTGTTGATACTTCCTTTTTCACATTGGGTCCGTATTGGCTCCGAAGTACTACTTTGCTCATTCCACGAAAAGAGGCTTAGCAAAATGCTTCCTGACGAATGACTTGCAACTCTGTGAGATGAATTCACAGATCACAAAGAATTTTCTCAGAAAGCTTCTCTCTCGTTTTTAACTGTTGATATTTCCCTTATCAGCGAAGGCCTCTAAGCGTTCCAAAGTGACATATCTTAGATTCTTCAAAGACAGTGCTAATGGCCTGCTCTAAGAAATATAAGTGTAACACTGAGAGATGAATTCGCACATCAACCAGAATATTTTTAGGAAGCTTCTTTCTAGTTTTCCTCCGAGGATAGTTAATTTGTCACAATAAGCTTCATAGCGCTGAGAAATATACCATTTCAGATTTCCAGAAAACTGTGTTAGCAAACTGATGACTGAAGGGAAACGTGTAACTCTGTGAGTTGCATTCACACATCGCAGTGCAGTTTCACAGAAGGCTTCTTTCCCGTTTCTGTCTGAGGATATATCCTTTCTCCCCATAGCGCTCAGTGAGCTCCCAAATATCACTTTGCAGAATCCACGAAAACAGTGTTAGCAAACTATTCCAAGAAGGGAAGGGTGGAAATCTGTGTGATGAAGTCACACATCTAAAAGCAATCTCTCAGAAAGCTCTTTTCTAGTTGTTATGTGTGGATACTTCCTTTTTCACAATGGGCCCAAATTGGCTCCCAAATATAACTTTGCCCATCCCACGAAAAGAGTGTTAGGAAGCTGCTTCCTGAGGAATAACTTGTAACTCTGTGAGATGAATTCACAGATCACAAAGAAATTTCTCAGAAAGCTTCTCTCTCATTTTTACCTCTTGATATTTCCTTTATTAGCGTTGGCCTCAATGCGTTCCAAAGTAACATTTCTTAGATTCTTCAAAGACAGTGCTAATGGCCTGTTCTATGAAATATAAGTGTAACTCTGAGAGATGAATTCACACATCATCCAGAAGTTTCTTAGGAAGCTTCTTTGTAGTTTCTCTCCGAGGATATTTCCTTTGTCACCATAAGCTTCGTAGCGCTGAGAAATATCCCATTGCAGATTTCTAGAAAACTGTGTTAGCAAACTGATTACTGAAGACAAACGTGTAACTCTGTGAGTAGCATTCACACATCGCAGTGCAGTTTCACAGAAGGCTTCTTTCCAGTTTCTTTCTGAGGATATATCCTTTCTCCCCATAGCGCTCAGTGAGCTCCCAAATATCACTTTCCAGAATCCACGACAACAGTGTTAGCAAACTATTCCAAGAAGGGAAGGGTGGAACTCTGTGTGATGAAGTCACACATCTAAAAGCAATCTCTCAGAAAGCTATTCTCTAGTTGTTATGTGTGGATACTTCCTTTTCAACAATGGTCCCAAATTGGCTCCCAAATATCACATTGCCGATTTCACGAAAAGAGTTTTAGCAAACTGTTTCTTGAGAAATAACTTGTACCTCAGTGAGACGAATTCAGAGATCACAAAGAAATTTCTCAGAAAGCTTCTCTCTCATTTTTAACTGTTGATATTTCGTATATCAGCTTAGGCCTCAATGCGTTCCAAAGTAACATTTCGTAGATTCTTCAAAGACAGTGCTAATGGCCTGCTCCATGAAATATAAGTGTAACTCTGAGAGGTGAATTCACACATCAACCAGAAGTTTCTTAGGAAGCTTCTTTGTAGTTTTCCTCCGAGGATATTTCCTTTGTCACCATAAGCTTCATAGCGCTGAGAAATATTCCATTGCAGATTTCCAGAAAATTGTGTTAGCAAAATGACCCCTGAGGAGAAACGTGTATCTCTGTGACTTGCATTCACACATTGCAGTGCAGTTTCACAGAAGGCTTCTTTCTGGTTTCTGTCTGAGGATATATCCTTTCTCCCCAGCCCTAAATGAGCTTCCATATATCACATTGCACAATCCACCAAAACAGTGTTAGCAAGCTGTTCCAACAAGGATAGGGTGGAACTCTGTGTGATGAAGTCACACATCTAAAAGCAATCTCTCAGAAAGCTATTCTCTAGTTGTTATGTGTGGATACTTCCTTTTTTACAATAGGCCTGAATTGGCTCCCAAATATCACTTTGCCGATTCCACGAAAACAGTGTTAGCAAACGGCTTCGTGAGGAATAATTTGAAACTCTGTGAGATGAATTCACAGATCACAAAGAAATTTCTCAGAAAGCTTATCTCTCGTTTTTAACTGTTCATATTTCCTTTATCAGCATAGGCCTCAACGCGTTCCAAAGTAACATTGCTTAGATTCTTCAAAGACAGTACTAATGGCCTCCTCC
This sequence comes from Piliocolobus tephrosceles, assembly GCF_002776525.5. Classification (NCBI taxonomy): domain Eukaryota; kingdom Metazoa; phylum Chordata; class Mammalia; order Primates; family Cercopithecidae; genus Piliocolobus; species Piliocolobus tephrosceles. Next base: position 15,204 of record NW_022323026.1, read on the forward strand.
ATGAAATATAAGTGTAACTCTGAGAGATGAATTCACACATCAACCAGAAGTTTCTTAGGAAGCTTCTTTCTACTTTTTCTCCGAGGATATTTCCTTTGTCACCATAAGCTTCAGAGCGCTGAGAAATATCCCATTGCAGATTTCCAGAAAACTGTTAAAAAACTGAAGAATGAAAAGAAACGTGTATCTCTGTGAGTTGCATACACACATCGCAGTGCAGTTTCACAGAAGGCTTGTTTCCAGTTTCTGTCTGAGGATATATCCTTTCTCCTCATAGCCCTCAATGAGCTCCCAAATATCACATTGCAGAATCCACCACAGCAGTGTTAGCAAACTGTTCCAAGAAGGGAAGGGTGGAACTCGGTGTGATGAAGTCACACATCTAAAAGCAATCTCTCAGAAAGCTCTTCTCTAGTTGTTATGTGTGGATAATTCCTTTCTCACAATGGGCCCGAATTGGCTCCCAAATATCACTTTGCCGGTTCCACAAAAAGAGTGTTAGCAAACTGCTTCCTGAGGAATAACTTGCAACTCTGTGAAATGAATTCACAGATCGCTAAGAAATTTCTCAGAACGCTTCTATCTCGTTTTTAACTGTTGATATTTCCTTTATAAGCGTAGGCCTCAACGCGTTCCAAAGTAACATTACTTAGATACTTCAAAGACAGAGCTAATGGCCTGCTCCACGTAATATTAGTGTAACTCTGACAGATGAATTCACACATCCATCAGAAGTTTCTTAGGAAGCTTCTTTCTAGTTTTCCTCCGAGGATATTTCCTTTGTCACCATAAGCTTCCTTTGCACTGAGAAATATTCCATTGCAGATTTCCAGAAAACTATGTTAGCAAACTGATGACTTAAGGGAAACGTGTAACTCTGTGAGTTGCATTCACACATCGCAGTGCGGTTTCACAGAAGGCTTCTTTCCAGTTTGTGTCTGAGGCTATATCCTTTCTCCCCATAGCCCTCAAAGAGCTCCCAAACACAACATTGCAGAATCCACCACAACAGTGTTAGCAAACTGTTCCAAGAAAGGAAGGGTGGAACTCTGTGTGATGAAGTCACACCTTTAAAAGCATTCTCTCACAAAGCTATTCTCTAGTTGTTATGTGGATACTTCCTTTTTCACAATGGGCCCAAATTGGCTCCCAAATATCACTTTCATGAATCCACGAAAAGAGTGTTAGCAAACTGCGTCCTGAGGAATAACTTGTAACTCTTTCAGATGAATTCACAGATCACAAAGAAATTTCTCAGAAAGTTTCTCTCTCGATTTTAACTTTTTATATTTCCTTTATCAACATAGGCCTCAACGCATTCCAAAGTAACATTTCTTAGATTTTTCAAAGACAGTGCTAAAGGCCTGCTCCATGAAATATAAGTGTAACTCTGAGAGAAGAAATTCACACATCAACCAGATGTTTATTAGGAAGCTTCAGTCTATTTTTCCTCCGAGGATATTTCCTTTGTCACCATAAGCTTCATAGCGCTGAGAAATATCCCACTGCAGATTACCTGAAAACTGTTTTTGCAAACTGATGA